>NW_025335641.1:6249636-6445726 GCF_004798865.1 Varanus komodoensis
TTATGGATGTAAGCGCTCCTTCAGGTAACCAGGACCCAAGCCATTTAGGGCTTTATAGGTCATCACCAACACCTTGAATTGGGCCCAGAATTCAATGGGAAGCCAGTGAAGCTGACAGAGGACTGGAGTCATGTGAGCATAATGCCCAGTCCCCGTCAGCAGCCTGGCAGCTCTATTTTGAACCAATTGAAGTATCCGGACTGTCTTCAAGGGTAGCCCCACGTAGAGCGCGTTACAGAAGTCAAGGCGGGAAGTCACCAGCGCGTGTGTCACTGTCGCCAGGCAGTCGTACTCCAGGTAGGATGGTAGCTGATGGATCAGCCGAAGCTGAAGGAAAGCACTCCTCGCCACTGCTGTCACCTGAGCTTCCAAAGAAAGCTCTGGGTTGAGGAGCACTCCCAGGCTGCGAACCCTGTCCCTCAGAGGGAGTGCAACCCCATTTAGGACAAGGCCCAAGTTCCCCATCCCGACTCCCGAACCACCTACCAACAGGACCTCCGTCTTGTCTGGATTGAGCTTCAGTTTATTGGCCCTCATCCAGCCCATTACCTCGGCCAGGCACCGGTTCAGTACAGCCACTGCCTCACCTGGATTGGTGGAAAACGAGAGGTAGAGCTGGGTATCATCAGCGTACTGATGATTTCGCAGCCCACACCTCCTGATGACCTCTCCCAGCGGTTTCATGTAGATGTTAAACAGCAAAACAGTAGTTTTCCTGTAAAATTAACGGGCCATGACCAGTGTTGCAACAAAGTTCCCTGGAATCCATCCTGTTCCATTCATGGACTTCCACTTGTGCTCAGCTCTATCTTAGAAAGCAAGCCAAGCTCAGAGTACATTCACAAATGCTCACAGAAGTCCAGTTGTGCAGCCAGCAAGCACCTTCTGCTTCACATGCAGCACAAAGGCTGCAGGTCATGTGCATGGAAGAGAGATGCACTCAGAGCGCATGCCAATAAGCTGGACTCACGGATGCAAGAAAGCAGGCTGGAGTCCAGGCAGCTGAGTCCATGTAATCCAGTGGACTCCCACCCACAAAATGAACTCCTCATGCATCTCTAGACATGGCTGCCAATTCAAAATCACACCAGCAAAAATGCTGAGCATTACGACAGGAAAAGCTGGCAACAGTATATTGGAGCTTGATTACTCTACTTGTCCACCAGCTTCTGTGAAAATTGCAGCTAAACTCAGAAGGAATACTGAATTATGGGAGGAATGGCAGATAACGTTGGTGTGCCGGCAGAATATCTGAAGTGTCCAGCACTTTCACAAATCAGGGGAATGTTAGGATGGCTTAACTCAAAGTTTTCAGGAAAGGATCGTATCTTTTTCTTTTTGACTTATATGCACTCTCCTTTGCCTTGTTCTTGCTTTAATAGATTCCTTGTGACATCAGAGAGGGATATCACAGTCACAAACATCAATGGGAGTGAGGCCACACCCCCTGGTGTCACTTGGTCATTAGCAGATATTATATATATGATGATCCTGTCAGCAAAATGTGCATCAGGCTTCTCATGCTGGTGAACTTAAGACCCATTTAATTTAATGCATCTACTCTAAGGAGAATTAATACTGGATACTGCCTGATGAGTTAACACACACAAAGACATGCTCTAACACATATAAAGTAATCAAAAGCAAATAGACCCACTAACACAGAGAGTCTGGTTAAATAAACCAGTCTTTAAAACTTATTTAAGAGGGCCATGGCCCTGATTCTGGGAAACCTCAGTAAGAAGTTGGTGCCCTAAGTGAAAGGCCAAGGGAACACTTTCCATGCATTAGAAGATGGATTTAGCAGAAGATCTGTGCTAAATCACAAAAGATCAGGGCAGATGTATAGATGGGAGCAAGACACGCATGCACTCATTTGATCCTTATAAAATCTTAATGTTATTGGATTTCAATTGTGTTAAGAATCAACTGACCACAAACTCCCATGGAATCCTTTCACGTTTACCAAGGGCGCAGAGCAATTATGTGAACAAAATACTCATCACACTCATTGCAGTAACACTGACCAAGATTTCCTGGATACATTTCTCCCGTATCAATTATAGCCACATAGCTGAAATTCAAGCAGCTTTCTGTACCAATATATTTTCACCCCATACTCACTTTCTTATATGTTCCTACGGTTTATCCAATTTCCCCAGCAGAGTTCAAATTTTATGGACAACTGCTGAACTGGAAGCATAGGAACCACACAGGAAGAATTCAATAACAACATTACTTGAGAAGTAGAGAATAGTTATAGGCAGTGAAGTGAAATTCAAGAGAAGTAAATGCTTAACCCAGCCTTCCCCGACCTGATGCAGTCCAGATGTTTTGCACTTCGACTAGCAGGGGCTGTTGGGAGCTGAAGTCCAAAGCATTTGAAGGGCATTAGGATGGGGAAGACTGATTTAGCCCAATAAAGGAGAAGCTGTCAGAGGGAATATTGGAGTAGAGGGAGCTTAAACATTTATGCTGGCCTGATTTTGACAAGATGCTCAACCAGAAGTGGGCGACATGCAGGTGTTCCCTGCCCCTGAGCCTGCTGAACAGTCACAAACATTTAGACAGCAAACAAAAAAGGAGACCACTGTGATATGAAAACAAGCTAGGTTGGTCCCTTGTAAGCCTTTGCAGATAATTGTCACTGAAACCACCATGATAAACCAGCAGTTTTTTTTGCCACTGCCACCCAGACAGATTTTGGTGATGTGCAGGAATAACTCTAAGCTCTGGGGGAGTTCACGGGGGGAAGTATCCCAGCCCAAGTCCATGCCAACGTTCCTAATATAGTAAGTTAGTAATATAACTTTGCTATACTGATTTGCTAATATAAAATACCCATATTTTAGCATTACAGCAACAAGCTTGCTTGGGCCTTGAGGTCTAATGTTATGCTCTTCTGATATGTCTGTGAGACAGCTTGAAGTATCTGTTTCCTGGCTTAAATTATATTTGCAGTGATATCTGAACTGGGCCAAACTTTGATTAGATTGACTATGGTTTATTAGGATAAACCAAGATAAAACTGGAAAACAGCACAGACAGCTTTGGCTGCAGGGTGGCATGAAAATGAAATAAATCGTGGTTTCTGTTGTAGATTACCTCCGGAAAATGAGTCAACAAGGTGACATGGATGGGGGGAGAAGGCAAATGCTTTTTCTGACTGCATTGGTACAGGTAAATCACATGAAGTACTGCTTCCCCTCTTCTCAGCACTGGTTAGGCCTCATCTTGAGTACTGCATCCAATTCTAGGCACTACAATTCAAGAAAGATGCAGACAAACTGGAAGAGTTTTGAGGATGCTCAGGGGACTGGAAACAAAGCCCTGTGAGGGAAGATTGAAAGAACTGGGCATAGTTATTCTTGAGAAGAAAAGACTGAAGAGGGATACAATAGCATTCTTCAAGTACCTGAAAGGTGCTCACACTGAGGAGGGCCAGGATCTCTTCTCAATCATCTCTGAATGCAGGACACAGAACAAAGGGGTCAAGTTACAGGAAGCCAGATTGCAACTGACTCTGGGAAACTTCCTGATTGTTAGAGCAGTATGACAATGAAACCAATTACCTAAGGATGTTGTGGGGTTTCCCATGCCAGAGGCATTCAAGATGCAACCAGACAGTCATGTGTTACAGATGCTTTAACCAGAAGCTAGTATTGAGCTGGGAATTGGACCTTTACTGGCCCCTTCCCACTCTAGAGTGGGAGGATGAGATGATCTCTGATCTGGGCTTGCATCAATAAACCATAATTTAACCTAACCACCATTCCTAGCCCAGATGTAAAATCAAAGAATGTTTAGTTTAAGACATGACACAGCTGTTGCCAATCTTCTATACATTCTGAAGGAGGGGAGAATTTTTCAGCAAACTTTTCATCCTTGATGCCTGGCCATTCTGACTGGGGATGGTAGTTGCAGTGCACCAGGACCTGGGGAAAGGCTAGTTCAGCATTAATCTGAATTGGACCATTGCCTCTGGATTTTCAATTACTTCTACCTACCCTTCCTCCCACCCAAGCCCGCTAAATGACATGTGGGCTGGCAAACAGTTCTGTAATCTTCAAAAGTGATCCTAAATCTGACACCTAGTGAGTCATAAGTACTTAAAGTTTGGAGAAAAATATGCATAAAATATTGATTTCATTAAAAAATGTTAAGGACTACTTAATCCAACAGCACTTTTATATGTGTGCATATTTATTTCCAAATTTGCATATCTGTTTGCATATATCTTGTAATGATGAATGTTAATTGTACTTTAAAAATCATGTATAAATTGTAACCAAGCCTGTTGTATGAATTTGGGGCTGAGAGCTGGAGCGGGGGCTGGGGTGGGAGAAGAACACATTCAAGTACTATTAATTAGAAACTGCCATTTAATCCATGATGAAGCAAGCCTCATATCAGAAAATATTGAACTCTTGACAAATAATAATACCACCCCCCCAGCAAGAATTATTAACTTGGCTTGAGCATTAAGTGGCTTTTTTTTAAAGTAAAGCACTAAGGATTCCTAAGTACCCTTCACTTTACTCTGCATACTGTGAAGGGTCAGCATTACCCACCAGATACATTCATTTTTGCTGCCAGTGTTTCACAGCCTTACCTTTCTGCACAGCTCCATTTCACCTTAGCGTTCTTTTGGAAACAAGTTGGGCAGAGTGGGAGACAGAGAGAGAAAGAGAGAGAGACTGGAATTCTTAATAATCAAGAAGGACACCTCTAAAAGGAAATTGTAAAGGCACCCATTGTCAAATGTTGTGAGCTGAGCTGCACACTAATTGGATTTGCAAACGTGACTCCAAGCAATTTAAATAAGAAGCATTAAGACAAGGTCATATCTGAACTTGTTTCCAAAAGAGAAGAATAAAAAATGCTAGGCAATCATAGTATTTGTATTTCTATGTAGTCAATATTGACTCCAAGTAGCATACAGAAGCAATCTACACACTGAGGAAAGAATCACATATTCCAGCCTTTTTGGCAAGGGATGGCAAAGCTTTAGGATATGGTGAATGCTCTGCTATAACAGAGGATATCCAGAGACATCACTGCCAGTGCAGACGCAATAACACAACTGTAGATAAACTCTCTACTGACAGTTCCACTGGTGGACAGACCACATGAGGTGGAGATGTGTCCATGGCAGGGAAGAAGTAAACATATATGATGATGGAAGCAAGCTGCTACCAAGAGAATTGCTTTGGCCCGTAGGATTGCCCCATATAGCATCATTTAAGGTGTAATCCTGTGCATGTCTAGATAGGAAAAGCCCTGTAACACCCAACATGGTCCAGCCAGCTAGCCAGTAACAAAATGACATGAAAAGCAGAGAACAGTTGTAAGCACTGGGGTCAAACTCAATAGAAACAAGTGTTCAACCCAGGTTTCTCTGGTTTTCCCTACAATTCCCACAAAACAAATCACAGTAAAGAGAGACCCCGCAGCAAGGCCTGCTCAGATGACCTAAAACATTAGGGAGTTCATATCTCACATCTTTTGTTTGTGCAGGAAGTTTTTGCACCTGATATATAGTAGCCACTTTTGTATCACCTCCAAAAGGAAATGCATCACCAAAAGGAAGAGGAAAAAGGATGCTAATTGTACATGTCCTCATTCATATTATATAAGCATTTAGAAAGAATTACTATAATTCAATCAAAAATACATCTCATCACTGCACAGAAAACTGTGACCAGATTGCTTGGTATCTCTCTACTCAATCTGCTGTTGATCAGAAACCACTCTTGGGTCCTTCACTGTTAAACCAGAGTTGGATAAGACAGCTCTTCAAACAGAAAAGTTCCTCTGTAACAGTGGAAATTTAGCTACCTTAACTAGAGAAGTAGTTTAAAGATAGAAAAAGTAAAGAAGAAGTAAAGTATAAACACTTTTAGCATTCTGGGGAAAGTTCACATAGGCCTTTTGCCTCAATATGTAGATTATATACAGAGAGGAGCATCAAAGCAAGCACTGAATTCACATGCCTGCACACACATGTAGAGACTTCAGCATAGATGAGGGTTACAGGCATAAAGGTAAATACCAAAGCAGGTAGGTGTGGTGTAAATGGAACCAGCAGATTGGGTAAACTGGGATCTGTTTGTATAGATATTTACACACAGAGGACTCCTTGTTCATTAGCACTTTATAAATAAACTTTCCCAAGTTTGAACTGTCATTCATTCAGTTCTGGCTGTGCTATAAGAATATAACCTAAGAAAGGTCATGCCAGACCAGATCAAAGTCCTGTAATCCAACATTCTGTTTGTTCAGCGATCAACCGGAAGCCCATGGAAAGCTCACAACATGACTGCAACTGCACCCTTCCGCCCCAGGTGTGGTAGTGAATTTGATAGTTCAACTATCCAAAGCACTATGTGGAGAAGTATTTTGCTTTCTCTGGCCTGAATCTCCCACTAATCAGCTTCATGGTCTCTAGTATTACAATCGGTGGAGAAAAGTGTTTCACTACACTGTATCAGTAGGATCACAGAGACGAAGGAAAGATGTGGATTAGGAGGTGGAGAAGGAATGACAGATTTGTTCTGGCCATTGCAAATTTGCATTCTAACCACTGCTCCACATGCCTCAACGGGGTTTCTGCTGGTTTGCAAAGAACAGCATTTCTGCTGTCATTTTACTGTATAGCAGTGACATTCTGTCACAGTCAAGGAGTCCCTGCGCACCTGTAATGAAATGATACTGTTCTCAGGCTGCATCTTCAGAAACAGTATCCCAGGGCTAGTTTAGAATTGTCATATCAGAATGACACCATGTTGACATTTCATTCCAATACAGATGGGCCCCAAAACATATATTTTGAGATGAATGTTTGCAAATTTGGAAAGGAGCAAAACTTAAATGCACTTTGTCATAAGTATTCAGGCCTAAACCATGAGTGTAACTTAGGGAAGCCTGCTTCCAGACCAGATAAGTCACTTTTCCCTTTAACCACCCTGTAGCACTAAAGAAATACGCAAATGTAGCTCTTCCCTGAGTCCTGTTGCGGACCTTCCATTCATCCCTGCTGAATGTTCTGTTTGTTCTAGCTGCTGGGACTCAATAACAACCAGTGAGACATGGAGGGCATTGCTGCAACTTTTTGTGGGGCTGTTAATGTGGGCACAGCCCCAGTATCTTACTTTTTGCACCCATATTGCTTCACCAAGATGAGCTGTGTCCTCAAAGGCTCCCTCTAGGTTGCAATGCCAGACCATCCAAGGCACTTGGTCCTATTCCAGTGGACCCAACTACCAAAGATCAGATTAACTTTCAAAATATATAAAGCCCCAGACCATGAGAAGCTTTGACAACTGGAGTGAATGTTGTCAAAATCTGAAAAGAAAGCCTGCTTGCCTTGAAATATGCTGTCTGCATCTGGTGTCTTTGATTTTCTGAAGAAGAGATTTGACCTTTCTGCCTCCCACTGTCTCTCTTTGGGGACTGTCCTTGGCCCAGAGACTGCTTGTGACCTGATCCTAAATGGAAGAGTTAAATCCAGGTTGCAATTTACAAACCACGTTTTAAAAAACTGCCTCATTTTGACAACAGAACCTTATTTTATTAAGGGTCTGCAATGAATCTACTTTTCCCCAGCATTTCTGAAAGTTCTGCCACCCCATTTTTCTTGCAAATGAATTGCTGTAAAATGTTGGCTAAGTATGCCACATGATCAGTAGCTTAAAAACAAAACATTTGGTTCGCTCATCCATTTTATTTTGTTTTCCAGCCCAGTGCTGTGGCTAAGTAATGAACAGGATGCTGCTGAATTTGTTAGCAGCAGTTCATCATTGTTTGCACAACACTTCACTCATAATTGTCTTCTTTGTTTAGCTATTTTGAGACAGGTAATTCTTTAATTTGGGCTAATCAATACAGGGCACTCTTTTTATGATGAGCAAGACTAATGGGAGCAAACTTTCTCTCTCATTTGAAACCTTTTAAAATGTCCTAAGACAGAATGTTCACTTAGGTATTTTAAAATCCAATCAGGGTGTTCTAGGGAAAAATGAAGAGCATTGAAATTTCATTTACAAAGAAGCACATAATTATGATTTATAAGGTGCCATAGGTTATGTCTGCAGCCAGTATGCTGCGTCTCCATGTTTGTGAATTAGACTGCACGCAAGACCAACAAAGGAATCGCTCTTGAGCAAATGCCCTGCATTCCCAGTGGTGCTGAGCTGGGATCCCTCTTGGCAAGCAGATGGGAGTCACTTTCACTCCAGGAACCTGGGAGGGGGTGGGGACGGGAAGGAACCGGCTGCTGGCTTTTCTGGACAAGGATTTACTGAGGCAACTCCAAGAGTGATCCAGATGAGTGATCCTTTTGTAATCCACCTGCATTTTCTCACCAGGTCTCCCAGCTGTTTGCTTAAAACGGAAATGTCTTGAAGAAGGAAAGAAAAGGACAGCTGAACAGCTTGGGTGGCATGCACAGTGAAATGGGGAATGGATGTATGGTAGGGCTATAAATAAAAATTAACATGTTTCAAATTGTAGGAAACTCTGCAATGGTGGTGATGAAGTAGAGGGAGCAGGGCTCTTTCACATGACTACGTGCTGCCAAGAAGGAGGGGAATCTGCTGAGTCCATTAGAAAGGAAACCTGAGCAATCTCCTTTGAGCATTTTGAAACAGAATAAATTGCCATTTGATTATTAGCTATGGAGCTGAGCCATGTTGCTGACATTTAAAGACCTGGGCAACTTGGTACCAGGATATCCAGCAGACTGCCTTCTCGAATTTGTACCCAACTGGCCCTTAAGAACATCAGAAGAGGCCTTACTGGTCATTACATAATCATCAGAAATGTCACTATGTAATGCCTTAATACTGGCCTTCTTGGTAGTGGCACCAGCCCTGTGGGAAAAAATCCCTTGTGCCATTTGGGAGGCAGAAAATGTTCAATCTTTCAAATGCCTTGTGAAAATGCACTTGCTTACCCAGGGTCATAATTAAATTGAACATGTCACCCAAATTGAACATTTACTGTCCTTGCATTGTTCCATATTACTATTGTAATTGGCATTGATTTTAGAATTGTATTTCAATGTGATTTTAATATTAATATTTTAAGGGTGATTGTAATATTTTGTATGTAAACCATCTAAGTATAAGATGGTATAAAAATATTGGCAATAAATTTTTCTTTGCACTACCGAGATCACCTGCTTAACCTTTATAATTATTCTTTTTAAACAATTATAAATATAAATCTTTATAATTTATATCTTTATAAATATAAAATGTTAGTGGTAATCCAGAAAAGCAGACTTGTGGAGGAACTATTTAAAAAAAATGAGCTGAATAATTGTGTGAGACAGCTTTGGGCAGGGTGCTGAACTGTCTTTTTATAAAACAGGAAGAGAGGAATCAGTTTGGGCTACTCTCAGCTACACACAAATAGGACCCCTGTTCGGAAGTCATCCTTGTTGAGCAGAAAGGTAGCTAATGTAAGAAACAGTATCCTCCATATTTCTTAAGTAAGGAATTCTGAACTACTGGTAATATTATATGTTGTTGCTGTTACATGTCATCATGTTGTCTCCAACTTATGGTGACACTATGAATGACTACCCTCCAAAATGTCCGGATCTTGACAGCCCTGCCCACTCTGGTAAACTCAAGGCTGTGGAATCGATCTGTCTTGTATTGGGTTTTCCTCCTCCTCCTCCTCTGACTTTCCCTAGCATTATTGTCTTCTACAATGAGTCTCAACATTTCATGATGTGCCCAAAGTACAACAGGTTTAATTTCATCATTTTTGCTTCCAGCCTGACTTGATTTCAGCCAGGATCTACTTGTTCTTCTTTCTGTCCAGGGTATTTACAAGCCCTCCTCCAGCACCAAAACGTCAGTTTCAAAGGCATCCATTTTCTTCCTGTCCCCTTTTTTCACCACTGTCCATCTTTCACACCTGTGCATAGTGATCAGAAATTAGAAAAGCAGTGAGTGCAGGCAAATTACATTCACCAGCCCATGTGCCCTGAGTGGAGCAAAGTTACTGTGGAAAGGAAAGAGAGTGCAAAGAGGAACAAAGGGAATGACAAAGAATAACACCTAGACACATTCTGTCACAGATTTTCCCCCACCTCATTTGGGTATAAAATCCCACCATGTGCACCAAGGAAAACAGGTTTGTTGTGAATTGTGGGTCACAGAACTGCAAGCAACAAAAACTGGAACAGATACTACTTGGAGACAGGGATGCCCATGAAAACTACTAGAGAATTCTTCTCTTCATTTGGAGTGAAATTGACTGGACCAGAGGTGGTGATCTTCTGGCTCAGGGTGGGATCTTTGTTCTTGGATGATGGAATCAGGAAGAATATTCTGCTTCATCTCCTGAGTAGTCAAACTCCAGAATAAAACTGGTGCAGATTGGCAGGAAGGGCTTCACATGACTCAGACGTATTACTGTGAAAAAGTTTTAGCTACAAAGTCTGCAGAGCAGTTTACATACAATAAATAAAATGAGATTTGCCAGGCTTACAATCTAAAAGGAAGGGCACAAAGAAAAGAGGAGAATGAAAAGGAAAGGGGGAAAAACTAGGGCATTCTTCTGAAAGGTGAAATACTATTTCTTATAATGACCAGTTGAGATGGAAACAGTTCAGGGAGAGAAGTAGCCAGAAGTTGGTCTTTCAACAGAGCTGATAGAATGACTGTTGCCAGGTTACATTTGAGGGAGGAGTTGGATGGATATACATGGAGCATTACATGCACAATGCAAAACACATGTAATATTTAAAAAGGAATCTGTCTTTCTTACAAACTGACAACATTTTTTCCTTCTGCATAGATGAACAAATGATCACAATGTGACAGAATCTCAGAAGGTGGAGTCAGACAAACTTGTTCAAGAGGTTAGCAGTTGGCCACTTCATCTTTAGATCATTAAACTTTAAGCTACTCAGTGAGTTCCTTGCAACAGCTAACTGGGACACCCACCACAAAGGAACTTACCTATAAGCCCCATAGCCTTCCATTTCAAGTGGCAAGCTTGTTGGAGCAATGTTTTTTCTATTGCATCTTTCCAAAAATCATGAACATCATTGTGCAGGATGCACAGATAATCTCTCATTAGCAAGATATTCTTGTGGCTTCCAAAACAAAGAAACAAAAAACTCCCCGCAATAGAGTCCTAACCAAAAGGTGCCAGGATGAAGTGCTGACTACAGCAACTTTCTCTGGGTTATGTTCTGTTAGTCATGGAATCCAATACCACAGCTTTGTGTCTTCTTCTATGTGTACATGAGGGTCTGTTTGCAGTATTGATTTTAGTCAGTGACTAAAGTTTCAGTCACTACAATCCACCTGGAATATTTGTTGTGCCGTGTGCCTACTAGGAGATCTTGGACATGGTCCTCTCACACCCGAGCCCTCCATCTGCAACATTGGAAGTAATAATATTGACCTACCTTATAATGTAAAGTTTTCAACAATATTATGCATGTAGCACATCTGAACAACTTAGCGCATGCATTTACATATATATGTATAAACACACACACACACACACACACACACACACACTATACCATTCCTGTTAGGGCACAATGTCAACTAGCAATGAGTTATGTACCAGAGCAGAGAAAAAAACTCAAATAGAGATTAATAACAGTATCCCAAAAAATTCAGGAAGAATACCCGGTGACTGCACAACTAACTGCAATGTCTCTACACCAGTGCTCCAAGCATGGGAAACAAACAACCCAAACTTGAGCTTCAAGTACACAAGGGAAACTATAATTTCATAGCTATAACTGAAACTTGGTGGGAAGAGTCTCATGAATGGAATTCAAAAATCGATGGATACAACCTCTTTGATAGAAACAGAAAGGATAAAAAGGGAAATGGAGTCACTGTACATTAAAAGTACTTATACCTGCAATTAACTACAGGAGAAGGAGCTAAGTAGTCACACTGAGAGCATCTGGCTAAAGTTAAGTGGAGCAAAAAAACAAAAGAAGCATAGTCATTGGTGTCTATTACCCAATCAAGGAAGGGATGAGGATGTTATCTTCAAAAAACAATTTGTCAGTTTTGCAAGGAAGCATGATGTGGTCATCATAGACAACTTCAATTTCCCTGATATATGCCGGGAGACATCTTCATCGCTTCCAAGAGATTCCTGACATGCTTCACCAATAACTTCCTCCAGCAGGAGGTGGAGGAAAGGATGAGAGGAATGGCTACACTTGACCCAATACATTCAACCAACAGGGAGGTTCCAGTGGACAGTGTAGCAGCCATCGGTTCCCTGCGGGAAAGCGACCAGGCCATTCTTGAATTCGCCATTATGAAGATGGCGAGAGTCAATTGTAGCCAAACTTGTACCCTAGACTTCAAGAAGGCCAACTTTAAGGAATTCAAATCAATGCTAAGTAAAATTCCCTGGGAACTCATTCTAAAGGGAAAAGGAGTCCAAGAGGGATGAGAAGCCTTTAAAAAAGAAATAAAGTGGACAGCAAAAAGATAACAGATGAAAAGGTAGAGGTGCTTAACTCCTACTTTGTTTGTTTGTTTGTTTGTTTAAAGCTTTTCTATCCTGTCCACCACTGACATCTCAGGATGGCTTACTTTGGCTCATTCTTCTCCCACAAGGGAAATATGACCTCCCTACAGAGGAGGAAGTAAAAGATGGAAGAGCAGGATGGCAGCCAAAGATCAACAGACAAATGGTTCAGGAGCAGCCTGATGAGCTCAATGAGTTCAAAGCTCTAGGACCTGACGAGCTGCATCCTAGAGTTTTAAAGGAACTAGCGAAAGAACTCTCAGAACACTATCCATAATCTCTGAGAAATGTTTCAGACAGGGAAAGAGCTGGATGATTGGAGATGAGCTGATGTTGTCCCCATCTACAAGGAAGAGGAAAAGACTAACCGGAAACTATGGACCACACAGTTTAAATCAATCGCTGAGAAAAAACTGGAGCAAATTATTTTTAAAAAATCAATCCACAAGCTTCTTGAAGAAAATGCAGTGATGAACAGAAACTAACACCATTTTTTAAAGAATACGTCATACCAAAGTAACCTAATTTCATTTTTTGGCTGAGTAACCTCCCAAATGGACAGCAGAAATGCCATGGACATAATTCACCCAGTCTTTAGCAAAGCATTCAACAAAGTGCCCCATCGCATCCTGATAAACTAGCAAAAAGTGGGCTTGATAGAACCTCTCTTAGGGCGACTCACAACTGGCTACAAAACCAATCACAGAGTGTGCTCATCAATGGCACCTTCTCAAGCTGGAGAGGGGTAACAAGTGGGGTGCCACAGGGCCCAGTCCTGGGACCAGTGCTCTCCAACATCTTTATTAATGATCTAAATGAGGAAGTCCAGGGAACAATGATTCAGTTTGCAGACAACACAAAACTGAGCAGAATAGCTAACACCTTGGAAGATAAAAAGAAGATCTGGGGTGACCTAGACAAGCTAGAAAGCAACAGAAAGAAATTCAGCAGGAACAAATGCCAACTTCTCCACCTAGGGGAGAAAAAACAAATGGATCAGTACAAGATGCACATAGTGGGCAAGTTGTGAGTGGAGCTGGCTGGAGCTGGGGTCAGAGTAGATGGCCCAGGAGACCCCTTCTGACTCGCTCTGTTTCTATGTTTCTAAGATGGGGAATACTTGGCTCAACAGCACTGAAAAAAGTAGACCTTGGAGTTGTTGCGGACAACAAGTTTAATATGATCCAGGAATGCAATGCAGCTGCAAAAAAGGGCAAATGCTATTTTAGGATGCATAAATAGAAGTATCACTTCCAGAACAAGAGAGGTGCTAGTTCCTCTTTACTCTGCACTAGCTGGACCTCACTAGCAATACTGTGTTCAGTTATGGGCACCCAGGTTTTAAAAAGATTAAAGAAAAACTAGAAAGGGCTCAGAAGGTTAGCAAAGATGATTCAGGGTCAGGAACCCAAGCCCTATGATGAGATGCTGAGAATGCTGGGCATGTTTAGCTTTGTGAAGAGAATCTGAGAGAGGCTATGATAGCACTCAACAAGTTTCTCAAAGGTTTTCACAAAGAGGAAGGATAAGACCTCTTCTTACTCATCCCTGACTGTAGGACACAGAACAATGAACCTAAACTGCAGCACGTCCGATTCAGGCTAGACACCAGGAAACACTTCCTAACTCTCAGAGCAATACCACAAGAGAGGTGGTGGGCTCTCCCGCACCAGAGACACTGAAGGCAATACTGGGCAGTCCTCTGGGTGGGATGGTGTGACTTGGCATCCTGCACCAGCAGGTGGTTGGACCTGCTGACCTTTTTCTGACCCTACTATTCTAGGAGACTATGAATATATTACTAGCATTCTATGTAATAGTTTCATGGTAAATTTTAAAATGCTCATCATTTTAGTGCATTTTAGTATTTTATCCAAAAATGCTGGATAAAACACATATATGTATTGACTCATATCCACAAACCAGTTCTAACAGCATCTCCACAGAAGTCCTTTCATAATGGTCTGTAATTACTCACTCAAGATCAAGCCATTCCCAAATACCTTTAAATATGACAGTATATTGAAAACAGTGCTCCATCCATGGATGGAAAAAGGTAGGGAGGGGGTGAAATCTGCTAAATTGATCAATCAGTAGAAAAGATTGCTCCAAGATAATACTGTCCAAGGTGTTCTACTGTACTTAGCTCAATTTCTGTAAGGTAGATACCTATTATTCCTGTTTGGCAGATGAGGAATTGAAGCAGATCAGCTCAGTACTCGACCAAGTTCTTGTCTCATGCTTCCTGGAATTATACATGGCACAAAATCTAACCTGGGCTGGCAATAGGAAGATGGTATATTATATCATAAACACTTATTATTTCAAACTTAATTTTATTGGGGAGAGAGAAATGCTAGCATTTTGAAATGTCTTGAAGAGTGAAGAAGACCATTTTACACCTTCATTATCTCTCTCAAACCACAGTATTAAAGAGACATTTGCTTGGTAGTTTTAATCATCCATCAAGCATGAAAGTGGATATTATCCACTTCATAATGATTTGTGATGGTTCTGAATCAACCAATATACCAAGAACATGCAAATTAGATGAGCCATAGATTAAAGTTTTGGGTATGTAATGGAAGAAATCAGAGCAAAACAGTAATGTAATAGCAAAAGATATATGAGAAAAATAATGAACCAATGAAATACAAGGGTGCTCTGTATAAATTCATTTAATTATCTTTCCAGCATCTTCAAGTGTAAAAGCAGTGCTGTATGTGAGCAGCCTTATGCCAGAATCACAGAATCTAAGGATGTTATAGACCAACTCACCCGATCACCAGCTTGAAGCTAGAGTCCCTCCAACCTCCACTTGAGGACCTCCAGTGAAGGACCCCTGGCCCAAGGGTAATTGGTTCCAAATTTGATCACCTCTTATGCTGCTGCCCAGGCATCAGCACAGCCTGGCACTAGTGGTTCTGAAAGCAACCCGAAATGACTACAAGCATTCCTCACAGAACAGGACAGCAGAGGCCTGCAGACCTGTCCTGACCCAAAAGGTATTTTTTATTATTTATTTATTAAAACATTTTTATGCCGCCCCATTCGCCGAAGCCTCGGGGCGGCTTACAACATAAGGTAGTGCTTCTGCTTATTTCTGGGGTTACTTCAGAACAAAATAATCCCTCATTGTGCTAGCAGTGGGTTCCATTGTTGCAATACTATAATAGCAGTATTGGATTCTTCCCCACATCTTTCTCCAAATGTTCAACTGCAATATAAGACTTTAGATATAGTCATTCTACCTGGGGCAAAATAAGTCTTTCCCCTCTTCTGTGCAGCCATCTTTGTGCTCTCACATTCTTTTCAGTCTTCTCCAGGTTAGATGTATCCCATTCCTTCATCTGTCAGGCACTTGGCTCGTCTTCCATCCCCCTAGCCATTTCTGTTATTCTTTTCTGAACCTGTCTGAATTGTCAGTAGTCAGAGTGTACTACCAGGAGCAGGTCACATAATCCAAACAATGTAGGAACATGGTATTTGATCATTGTTTGCCACTGAAAACAAGTTGAATACAGGATCTGCCTTCTGAAAAAGGAAGGAACCTTCTGTGCAAGAAAGGGGTCTCCTTGCTGAAGGCCTTTCCTATTGATTCTGGGGAATCTTCATCCCATACACACACCAAAGCGCAAGCCATTCAGTAGGTTCTTCTGACTGTGTAGCATTTTCAGGAACTGGGGCAGCTGCCTTGGGAAGGAAGGGGTGGGAATATTCACTTCTTTCACCATAGTTGATCCAGAAAATCTGGGCCCAACCACGTGTAAACAGGAAACACATGTAGCAAAATGTAGTGAAGAATACTTAGTGAACAAATACTGATGAATTATGATTGTGCACTCTTTTTGTACACTCTTGTGTGTGAAGATTCAGGTCTTCTCATAGTATTTTACATGTGTATTGGGTTAAACACTGCATAGTCACTAATGTGCCTGCAGTACAATGGAATTTATGAAGTGGTTTTATTTTTAAGGAATCATCTGACTTCTCTAAAATCTCCATATCGCTGTTTTTGTATTTACATTAAAATGTATCAGGACTTCTCCATGAAGTTCAGACCATGGCAGCTGTCCGTACCAATAATTCCTTGCAGACAATTTGCGTATTTGAATGACATCCTCTGTTTGTAATCCAAAGTGGTAGAACCCAGCTTACCTCAAGACTGTCCCTTGAGCAGAACGAAGCAGCTGCCTCACACTTTTAATTTTGGGAGTCACAAAAAGTAGCAAATATTTGGGTATCTAATGCATTGTTGTTACTTCCACCTTTCGCAGGAGCCAAAATAATTTGGTCATCCTTGGTTATTATGCAACTTGACTTGAGTTGTGGGGAGCACAACTGCTGTTCTGCCTCAGGCAGGAAAATGTCCTTTCTCACTCTTTTAATAGGGGGAAATACACCAAACTCTTCAGTTTAGCAGAGTTGAAAATACACTGAAAGTTATTGGCCTGCTTTGGATATCCACTGGGAAACACTAATATCGGTACAGCACTGATGGCATCAATCAGGTGTCTTCAGAGATGCTTCATTTGATTGTTTAGAGAGATGAAAAAGCAAACAAAGCAACTAGGCCAGGCAATTTCCGATACTTACAATGCATTAATCAATGTAGAATGGACTGCTTTTGACTCTGGGTGTAACGGGTTAGAAGAGAGTCTCTAAGCAAATAGGCAAGAGAGGCTCTTTTATAACGATGAATCAAGTATCACGCTGCTATATTAAAAATAGTGCAGATTTTTTTAAAAGCCTGTATCTTATAAGGAGAGGGGGGGGCAAGTATCTACCAACTTGAATTGCTTGTTAGGTTGTTGAATTGGTTGTTAAAAAATGTAAAAGAACCGTTTTTTATTTCTATCTGACCTTGAATGTGACAAAACTTCATGAAAGGGTCAAGTTTATGAAAGAGCTTCCATTTAAAGTTATCTAAGTATTGTTGAAAACTGGTTTTCAGAATGAAATACTATCTGAAGTTTGTATTTACTTCATACACAATCACTTTAACCTTGCTATTTGCACAGCTGATGTCTTCTTCACAAGACTATAGAAGCTATAGGTGATAAATCTTTATAAGATAAGCTGTTTGTTCCTTCTTTGTCAAAATGCTGGGGGAAACTGCATCAAGGAAAACAATTGCCAGCCCCAGGCGAAAAGACGCTAAGTGCTGATCCCACAGTCCTTACTTAGACTCAACTGAACCTTTGCCAGGAAAAGAAACTGTTGCTCATTTGTGACTACTGCAAGTAGCTTTACATGATTCCAATCAACCATGGAAGGATTTGCTTCCATTAAGGTCAGTACGCATCACAATGGCACCACCAGGGAACCACTGAACTCACTGACAAACTGAATTTGAGGTGATATGAAAATTCTGTATGTACTTCCTGAAGAGTGTCAGTACATCCACACATGCAAGGCACTACTTGATGTTTCTGCAAAGTGATGAACCAACATGTGTCAGCCAGTCCCAACTCAGTGGCTTTCTGCTGAACGTGTACAAAAGTGTTGTCTCGAGTATTTGAGCTGTTATGGCTCCGTGTGTGAGAGAGTGTGTTTGTGTTTGTGCATGCCCACATTTCTGAATTGCCTTTTCAAGATCACAAGTGTTTCTAAGGCACATTCACACATGCAATTCACTGCTGGATCTTGTAGTGATGGACAGACCCACTGAGAGCACCTGAAATCCCCAGGTATTTCCTCAGATCCCAGTGGTCCACTAGGGCCTACCAGTTGATACCTGCTATGCGATTGGGCCCAGCTTCCAGACTATTTTCATGGTTTGAGTCTACTGAGCAGTGGATAGGTGTGACCCAACTGCCATGTTAGACCTTCCATAGTGCCCTGAGTGGCAGCCTCACCTTCCCAACAGAAACCACAACACCATTCTCACTCCTGCCTGCCGTTGGCCATAAACCTGGGATGAGGCAGGGGACAGCTGACAATGCATATCATGGAGGTCATTGCACCACACTTTCCCCCCTCAGATTGGCAACTGGCCCTGATAATACTCATGTGTGAATCCATATTGACCTCTAAATCAATACTATATGGCAAAAAGGGAGCCTGGAAGGCTTAAAATGCCAACCCACATGCATTCACTTCTTCCTGATATTGTTTTGATGAGTCTTGGCAGCTAAAGCAAAAAACCAATGAGGGAAAACCATGCAAAACTTCAATCCTTACAGGGGACTGCTTTTATTTTCTCTCTCTTAAAACAGCATCTGTTTAAAACTATTTTTGCAACCTGTGAGGGAAGGGCTGCCGCTGCCACCTGTCCCTGGGCCACTGCGGAATGGATTTTCCCCACAAACCAATAAATGCCAAGTCCTTTGTACCCTGAACAGGGCAGTACAGCCATCCACATTTTCAACTGGAAGAACACAGTAGTGGTAGAAGAAAACAGGCAGGCAGGCAGGCAGTTATGAGTTCAGAGAGGTTCTATCAGTAAAGAGGAAACTAATGTCCGTGTAAAAGAGGGATTGAGGAAAATTACAAATAAAATTGAGGTGATTAGGAGCAGAATTTGGAACTGTGAAGGGCAAAGATGCAGAATATCAATCCTGAGGCCCAAAGTTGGCTTCCCAGGGGTTCCTAGAAATCCTTAACCTGGCCTTACCTGTTTTCCCCCAGTCAATGATCATTTCCTGGCTTTAGAACAGTTTCCACACTTCTAGAAGGCAGAAGTGCTTCTCCTAAAGTTTAGTTGCTGGTAGCAACAGCTTTAAGCACTTGGAGAAGAGTTGTGGACAATGAACATAGTATACAAATAGGCTGCTGTCAGGAGAGGTGGTCCATCAGGTTCTGCAGTTCCAAGCTGAGTGCAGTACTTCAAGTGAAAACCAGCACCTTGAATCAGAAACAGGCAGCCAGTGCAAGGTGGAGCAGAAGTATTATGTTTCGACCTTCTTGACTGTTACCAATCTGACCTCTACATTTTACATAAACGGCAACTTCTGAACTGCCTTCAAGGTGGCCCCACATAAAGCTCGTTGCATTAATTAACTCAGAGGTCCCAAGAACATGGGCAACCAAAACAGATCATCCATGTCTGTATGTGGGTATAAGATGGGCCATCAACCAAAGCTGGTAGAAGGCACTCCATGACACCGAGTCCACCAGACAAAGATGAAACCAGGGGAACCCCCACTATGAACTTGTGTCTTTAGCAGGAGTGCAACCCAATCCAAAACAGATAGTGCAACCTCCTCTGGTGAACTACTAACAGCTTCTCAGCATTGTCTGAGTTGCATTTCAATTTCTTAATCTTCATCCAGTCCACTGTTGCAACTAGGCATCAATCTAGTACATCCACTGCTTGAAGATGAAGAGAAGAAACATTCTGGTGTGCCATCAACTTATTAATGACAAGAGTATATGCTGAATAGCATGAGGGACAAAACTGATCTCTCTACTGGAAAATCCATAGGGCACAAAGAACAAACTTTTGGAGCCAACCATTTGGAGCTAACAATCCAAGAAAGAGCAAAACCACTGCAATGCAGTAGTACCTCACACTCCCAACTGAGCCAATCTCAGAAGTATAAAATGATGAATAGTATGAAAAGCCACTGGAATATCAAGAAGACTCAGTAAGGTCACACTCTCTGTGACTATCTCCCCACAGAAAGCACGATGCTAGTGGATAGCCTTCAAACAAATCCAATACATAAATAGGGAAACCAAGGCTGTTTCTATGTTTAAAAAATGAATGAAATCAACCCAGATAATCAGTCTCATCCAATAGCATCTTGAACTGGTTGGCAACTATTTGCTCAGGAATCTTGCCCAAGAAAGGAACGTTTACTACTGGCCTAATATTCAGTATTTTATAATTGGAGCTCATAGCTCTGCAGCCAGTAAACCATGTCCTGAGGTTCAAATCCCTCTGCATTTTGACCTTCTAGGAAGTTAAGAGGACAAGACAAATACATGATTTTTTTTTTAATGGAAGTACTTTCCTACATTACCAGCAACTTCCCTCCACTGGCTGATCATAGCTCTGAAGTCTGCCCTTTCTGAGTTGCTGCTTCAAAGGAAAACACATTAGAAAGTTCTTCACATTTCCTATTTTAGAGTCAGGTGATGCATGTAACAGTAAATTGTACAAGATATCTTTTTAAAATCGGGGTTTCTACTATACTCTCCATATCTTTAAAAACATCAAGATATCTACCATACCCTCTATTGCTAAGCAACTGGTTATCTTATCAAAGGGTGCCATTAGATTAGTTTGACATAATTGATTGTCATCTTGACATGAATGATTGAAGGAACCCACAGTGTTACTTATCACACAATTCTTTGCAAGTGGTCAGCAACTGCCTGTCTAATTAGTTAGCCTAAGTACTTTTCTGGGATTGAAGTTGAACTGATTAGGAGATAATTTAGTTGGTACTTCTTGGTTCTATCCAGTTAAGTCCTCTCCCATTTTTAACCCCTTGCAGAGTGAAGAATTAGCTCCTATAATGTCCACTCCTCCAAGAAACCTTTTGTTTCACTGAGTATTAGAAAGCAATTGTTAATGTTGATGGATTCCAAGAACCATGTCCTGCAGAATGCCTGAGCATCCCTCCACCATTTCAGATCACTCATATTGTGAAAAAAATGTCTTTTGCCAAATGAATTAAAACAAAAGAAAACAAAACATCTCCAATGAGAACAATACATTACTTCTCAGGAGCATAGGCTTGCAACCTGCTTGTATGGTTTCTCATGCACTAAAGATAGCTAAGACTGAATTCCTTGGCAAACTTACCTGGGAATAAGTCCCATTGGACTCAGTGATGCTTTCTTCTGAGTAGAAATGTTGTACAAGATTGTGCTGCACTCTTAAAGACACTTGTATGGACTATGACCCATTGAATACAGTGGGATTCACTCCTGAAGGACTCTTATTTGGATTATTCTATCTGGCACTGCCACTGAACACAGGCTGGAAGCTTCAGTTAGCATAGAGTGTGAGTGGGCCAGAGACTGGGCTGGCATGGCGCGCTCATATCTCACTAAACAGCAGTTGCACAGAGGTAATTCTGAAGTGCAGCTCCTCAAGAGCATCCCTATAGCAATACCCCCAAAGAAAGTCCAAACATGCAGGCAGCTTGTAAGCCATCACAGCAAACCATTTCTAGTAAATTTTATCTCTACCAGGAGTAGGTCTTCTGTAAATGAATGGGTCTGAATTGCCAATTCAGGACCAAGCCACCCTAAAATAATATCAGTGTTGGGAAACTTCATCCCACCTTTCCACCCCCAGTTCCTCTGAAAATTGTAATTAAGCTCAGAGAGAACAGATAATTCTAAGGGAAGTGGCAGACAACCTCAGCAGAGTCCTGGCTCCATTGCACCACTGCCAGCCAGGTTTAAAACAAGTCCATGGTCTGCCTGTTCATTCTTGATCCCTAATCAAAGTATGGATATTGCCTTTAAAGTCCTGAGTAGCTTGAAGGAGTGATACCAATCGGGCTAGACATTAAGATCATCAACCAATGACCCGGTCCCAATGCCTCCCCCATCAAGGAGGAGGCATGCTTCAGAGATTGAGAAGGCTTTTCAGCAGTAGCTTATTTCACAGATAGTTGGGCAGTCTGTCTGGGACCAATGACTTGTAATGTAAATATCTTGAGTCAGGTCCAATTGTTAACTGCAGTTGTGGCTTTTTTTTGTACCTTGTTTGTAAGCTGCCTTGAAATCTTTGGATATCTAAGGAGGTATAATTAGGTGGGAGGTGAGATATAAACCCTGCTATCAGGGGAAGTAAAATGCAGAAAAAGAGAACAGTTTAACACTCTATGTTATTGGGTGATAGCACAGAAACATAACTGCAGTAGTGAGTTGATTAAGTGTGTAGTGTGATAAAAGCATTTGCCTGTATTCAGACCAGAGGGAATAGAATTGACTCTCTTGATAATTTTTAATGATTTGTGACACCATTGCATTTTTCTAATCCATTTTCCCCTCTCCTGTTACCCCATCATGCTTATGGCAATTAGGATTGTTTCTTCCAAACACTTCTCGCCCTCACAGTAATCATAGTCTTTTTAAGATATGTTCTTCTCTTTTTCAAGGCACCAACTCTGTGGGAATACTGCAAGATTCCAAGCTGACATTTAGCGAACAATAACTCTGGATGCAACCTCCACCTGTCATTCTCACCTTTGATTCTGGAATTGCTGCCACAGACTCCTCTGAACCATCAGCAAGTGTGACACATCATCTTATCAGAAATGTTAACACGAATGTGAACCTCCACTGGGCAAACCTAGAGAGAGCCATTTTACACAGCATCATGTTGGTTTATTCAGCAAGGCTGTGATGATAGCAGCACATCTCAAGTCCAACCTTGACTCACACGCCAGTCGCTTGTTGACTCTCTTTCTGTCTAGCATCTATTGCTCTTGCTCATGATGGTCTATCAAGGGGGAATATTTATTATTTATTTATTTTAGGAGACTTCTATGCCGCCCCATTCGCCGAAGCCTCGGGGCGGCTCACAACCATAAATAAACTTCAATAGAATAATATAAATTAACAATATAAATTAAGTAGCCCTGGCCAAAGAATGAAATGAATAAATAATATTAACAATTAAAATAACATTTGAATAAAAAGGTCTTCTCCTGGCACCGAAAAACAAATAACGACGGCGCCAGGCGGACTTCTCTGGGGAGCACATTCCATAGATTGGGTGCCACCGCAGAGAAAGCCCTCCTCCGAGTACTCACCCTCCTAATTTCCTTCACGGAGGGCTCCCGGAGAAGGGCCTCTCCCGCAGATCTCAAGGGGCGGGAGGGCGGGCATATATGGACATAAGTGCTCCTTCAGGTAACCAGGACCCAAGCCATTAAGGGCTTTATAGGTCATCACCAACACCTTGAATTGGGCCTGGACTTCAATGGGAAGCCAGTGAAGCTGATGGAGGACTGGAGTCATGTGAACATAACACCCAGTCCCTGTCAGCAGCCTGGCAGCTCTATTTTGAACCAATTGAAGTATCTGGACCATCTTCAAGGGCAGCCCTACGTAGAGCGCGTTACAGAAGTCAAGGCAGGAAGTCACCAACGCATGTGTCACTGTCGCCAGGCAGTCGTACTCCAGGTAGGGGCGCAGCTGATGGATCAGCCGAAGCTGAAAGAAAGTGCTCCTCACCACCACTGTCACCTGAGCTTCCAGTGAAAGCTTTGGGTCAAGGAGCACTCCCAAGCTGCGAACCTTGTCCCTAAGAGGGAGTGCAACCCCATTCAGGACTACGTTCAATTCACTCTCCCCGAAGCTCGATCCGCCGACCAACAGGACCTCCGTCTTGTCTGGATTGAGCTTCAGTTTATTGGCCCTCATCCAGCCTATTACCTCAGCCAGGCACCAGTTCAGTACAGCCACTGCCTCACCTGGATTGGTGGAAAATGAGAGGTAAAGCTGGGTATCATCAGCATACTGATGATTCCGCAGCCCGCACCTCCTGATGACCTCTCCCAGCGGTTTCATGTAGACGTTAAACAGCAAAGGGGACAAAATGGATCCCTGCGGAACTCCATGGCATAGCTACCATGGTGCAGAGCCATAGTCCCCCAGCACCACCTTCTGGAATCGGCCATTGAGATAGGAGTGGAACCACTGCAAAGCAGTGCCTCCGACCCCCTATCCCGCTAGTCTATCCAGAAGGATACCATGGTCAATGGTATCAAAAGCCACTGAGAGGTCCAGAAGAACCAACAGGGACGCACTCCCCCTGTCCTTCTCCCTGCACAGGTCATCATACAAGGCGACCAAGGCAGATTCAGTACCGTACTCGGGTCTGAAGCTGGACTGAAATGGGTCCAGATAATCAGTTTCATCCAAGAGTGCTTGGAGTTGTCCTGCCACCACCCGCTCCAACACCTTGCCCAGAAACGGGATGTTGGCCACTGGTCTATAATTAGTGGCCATCTCTGGATCCAGTGATGCTTTCTTCAGGACTGGTCGGACTACCGCCTCCTTTAAAGGGGCAGGTACCTGACCTTCCCTCAGAGAAGCGTTAACCACTTCCAAGTTCCAGATCCCAATCCCGTGCTTGGCGTTGTTTATTAACCAAGATGGGCAAAGGTCCAATAGGCAAGTGGTGGGATGTACTCGTCCAAGCACCTTGTCCACATCATCAGGCCGCAATAACTGAAATTCATCCATTAATTTTGGACCAGACGGCGGCATTGGTATCTCCCCAGAAGCCTCTAGTCACTAGTAGAGTCTAGCTCGTGACGAATCTGAGTGATTTTCTCCCTGAAATGCTTGGCAAAGTCATCACAGCAGGTCTTCGAGGGTGGAACCAGATCTTTCTTAGGGCCAGGGCGGACCAGCCCTTGTACCACTCGAAAAAGCTCTGCTGGACGACATTTTGAGGAGGCAATGGAAACAGAGAAGAATTTCTTTTTTGCTGCCCTCACCCCCACAGCATAGGCCTGATAATGGGCTCTTAAGTGTGTTCGGTCAGATTCATCCCGTGATCTCCTCCACCTATGCTCTAGCCGTCTCCCAGCCTGCTTCATCGCCCACAATTCAGATGTATACCAAGGGGAAGAGTGAGCTCTGCCTGGCGGGAGAGGATGCTTAGGAGCAATTGTGTCAACAGCCCTAGTCATCTCCCCATTCCATAGTTTGACCAGAGGCTCGACAGGAGCACCAGTCTTGTCAGCCGGAAACTCCCCCAGGGCCTTCAGGAATCCATCCGGATCCATCCGGCTCCGGGGGCGGACCCACACAATCGGGTCCGCACCCTTACAGAGGGAGAGGCTGCTCTTGAGCACAAACCTCACGAGGAAGTGATCTGACCATGACAGGGTTGTCAGACATAAATTCCTCACCCTCAAACCACCCTCTTCCTGCCCCATTGAGAAAACCAGGTCCAGAGTGTGTCCACGTTCATGGGTCGGGCCTGTGACATGTTGAGACAGCCCCATGGCCGTCATGGAGGCCATGAAGTCCTGAGCTGCCCCGGTCAGACCAGTCTCGGCATGGAGATTGAAGTCCCCCAGGACCAACATCCTGGGGGTCCTCAACACCAGGTCCGAGACGATCTCCGTCAGTTCAGGCAGGGAGACTGTTGGGCAGAAGTGTGCACGGTACACCAGCAGAGTCCCCAATCTGTCTTGATCGCCCAACACCAAGTAGAGGCACTCCAGCCCTAGTCTCGAAGGGACTGGAAGTCCCATGAGGGAGATGGAGGCTCGGTAAACCAATCCTGCCACCGGATCCTCAAAAGTCTGTGGAGGCAAGTTGTGTGAAGTGGTTCAGTTGCCTAGTGTGCCTTCTGTATACTGTCCAAGTCTCACTGGCATACATCAGGGTAGTTGGCACTACTGCTCGGTAGACTTTAAGCTTTGTAGCAAGGCTTATTCCACGGCAGTCCCACACTTTGGTCTGCAGTCTGCCGAATGCAGAGCTTGCCTTGTCAATTCTTGCTCATTGCTCATGATGGTCTATCAAGGGGGAATAGCCGGTCAGGCACTAGAGCTGATATAAATGACCAGCAGCACTAGCTGGCATGACAGGAGTTCCTGGCATTTCTCTATAGGTCCCTTAGATAACACAATGCAGTAAGGGGAATGGCAAGTTAAAACATGCTCATATCTTTGGAGTTTCTGATATTTTTGGCTTTCCCCCTTTTATATACATGACTGCAATGCAGAGCTTCTCCAAAATTGAATTTGGCCCTCTGGCTGAAAGAGGTTTATTGGCACCAGTGACCTAAAGTCCTCATGATAATTTTTTATATTTATTAATAAAGGGTTGACTGACCCTTCCATCATGATTTTTCAAGTGGTTCATAGATCACCCAGGCCACCCACTGTAGGCAGTAGGCCTAAAATACAGCCTCCATGGTTGTTGCCTCAATCAGAAAGGGGAGAGGGAAGAAGAGCTGAAATGCCAAAGTCAACAAATCCTGCACTAAGAGACCAGAGAGAACCAGGCCATGTCTGGTTCTGTGGAAAATTCTGTTGAACAGGCAAAATTGGATGGGGCAGACTTAACTTTATTTGTCGGATTATGTAGCATCAACTCAAAGGGGCAGGGCAGCTAAGTTGTGCCAGATGTTCCTGCCAATTGGCCCACAAGCAGCATGAACCACCCTGAAGGTGGAGATAACTCCTTTTGGTTGGGAAGGGAGAAAAGGTATTCCATCAAATTCTTATCATGAAGCTGCTTACCCTAAAAGCTATTATTCTATTTTTGCTGGTGTCTTTTGTATTGACTTCTGTAATACTCATCCTTTATATCACAAAGCCAAGCTAGCTGGCCAGTTTAACATAACAAAGACTTTTATCCTGATCTGCTTAAAAGAAGCAGGGGAAGACACTCACCTACACCAGTAAAGGTGATTATGTGGCTAGCAGCCAGCTTACTCTTGAGAGACAGCTTTGTTTCCGCTGTCATCCGTAATTGCTACAAAACTATGCTTTGTGATGTTTACAACCAGCCTGTTTACACACATATGGAGAACTGTGCTAAGCCACTCAGTTATGCTGGGCTATCTTGCAAGGGACTCATTGGGGTTGATCTTACTTGATATTCTACTCGGTGTGATTTCCATTTAATGTATATCAATGAATCTCTTAATTGACTTGCCCATGAACAGATTTGTGAGTAGGGTTAACTGCCTGGGTTGAAAGTTGTAAGATTCAGGTTGTGTGTGTTGAAAATAAATTATATATAAATTATATGTCCATCATAGAAGTTTTAGTAGCCAGAACGCATATCACTCTCTCTCTGTCAAACACACACAACTAGAAAATGTGATTGTTTGGTACTTACTTACTAATAGTATTTGTTGCCTCTGTTTTTCTTCTGTTTTTTCATGTATGTTCTGTGATATATGTGGAATATTGTATGCTTGGGCAGACCTCTAGATAGCTGTATTTGGCAGGCATGTGAGATACCATGTTGGACCCACTAGAGTTGTAAGATAATCTGTTGTAAATAAGGAAGTTGCTAAATAAGAATACTGCCACATTGTATTACTGAACAACTTTATTATTAAGATCATAAGCCCTTATGATATGATCCAACCAAAGTTAATAGCAGTGAAGTGCAATTTATTTCAATGGGTGATATTTAAGCACATGTTTAACTATCCTATTGAATTCAAAGTACTTAGCTTTGTTTTATTTTGAGATATGGGGATGATGTAGACATAGTTTAGCAAATAAAGATAAGAATAAATTTTGCTTACACAAAAAAGAATCAAATTCTAAGTATTTGTCACATCCAAAGCAACAACCTTAAACAACCTTGTGGTACCTTACTAACAAATTTATTTTGGTGTACGATTTTGTAGATGAAATTGAACTTTTACAAATCAATGAAGTATTGACCTGAGTTACAGATATTTATACTAACAAGTAGACTAGAAGTAAACGTTTTCTTTAGTATGATTGTCAACACATTCTTTCATACATATTATAGACCGTACATATTCTAACATTTTTGATCATACTATTTCCGTCTGTTGTGACTAGTAAAATGAACAGATGCACAAATTGGCCACTAGGTGGAGCAATTCAATTCCAGTAATTCCATATTATAAGGAATATGCCAAGGAGTCAGACCTAAACACTTAGTACTAGTTACCTAATTTTCCCAGTCAGTTCACAGAACATTGAGGAAATATAGCTCAAGAAATTGAGAAGTTAACAGAAATAAGCTATATTATATAATATCCAGCATTGTAGGGAGGAGGGGTTGCTTTTTTGTTTTAGCACACAGCAATAGGATTGCTTTTTCTACATTACTGTATTTGATTTAGTTGTCATAGATTTCCATATTGGACAAGTTTTTAAAAATGCAGCAAGGCCACAGTTAATGACCCAATGTTTTCAGAGTGATTTAACATAAACACACAGAGAAACCAAGCCATTCATTTTCCTTTTAATTCATAGTTTATTAATATGACAAACCATTGAATCACTGTGTATTTACTCTTATCAAAGGCCTCTGTGATTTCAAATTTTTATTAAAATTTCTTCTTGATACAATACTCCCCCCCCAAAAAAAACATAAATATACAAAACTAAAATGAAAAAAGACTGCGGAATAAAAGACAGTAGTTTAAACAATAAAAGCAAGCAGTTTAAAATCAAGACTAAAAATATACCAAATAAAAAACAAGTAACCAAGAGTCCAAATGTCCCAAAAAGCCAGGCATAAGGAAACAGGTCAGAGTTTGTCTTGCATCAAAAAGATAACACACCACGCCATGTAAATATGTCTGGAAAGCAAGAGTGTTACTAGACACATTAAAGATTTGGTGCCAAAGCCCACAGGACACAAATCTGTATAAAATTTACATGTGCTTTTGTGCGTGTTTGTGTGTGTGCGCATGTGTGTACACACTGTTAAAGAAGTAATAATGTGGATTTATTTACATTTCACAGACAGCAAAACCAGCCAATTAATTTCTCATCCAAAACTCCTGAAATAAAATAAACCCTTCAGTTAATGTGCATCCTGTTTCAGATCATCCCAGACCAATGAAGAAAGTTTTGCACTACTGGGAAAAATACTCATACTCAGATAAGTCGCTGGCTTTTTTTCAACTAAAATTGCCATAAAAGCTTGGCAAGCTCCTGGGATCTTCCCAATAAACCTTTTGGAAGACTATTGTGCCCTTTGTCTCTCTGAGATCCTCTCTGCTTTGAACTTTGCATATGCTCTGAAACCCAACATCCTACTCAACAGGTAGGTTGTACTAGCTAAGTTACAAGACTTTAGATTTTATTTATAATTATGTTCATATGATTATTGCCTTTCCTTGCTCTTCCTCTTTTCTTCCACATCTTGGCACCTGCTAAACTTCTTTTTTTATTTTTTACATTTGACTACATTCTTTTAAAATGAAATTTCTCACTAAAACCAACATCACATGAAGAACTATGTGGCTACAATGTTACTACTTGTGTTCTTAGGATTTTTCTAAGGGCCTTTGCATTTCTGGGTCTTGGGCAAGGAAATAACACCCTTTCTCTCCCCACCCCATCAGTAATCATCTGGAGGAGGGACTCCTGTAAGGAAAAAACACAGATCCATAAAGAGCATTATATATGAGTTTTAAATTAAATAAACTAATAAAAATTTGTAATGCAATCCAATATATGTCTAATCAAAAGGTCCACTGAGTTCCATTGCCACCTTAATCAAGCACCATATTATCATTGATCTTGAGTTTATAGTTTAGATATCATTAGGGTTACAATCCAAAGACATCACTTAGGCATGTCCAGGAATATGTGTGCTTCTGTGGGACTCCACTCTTTGGCCAGCGATTCTCCATGCCAGCATCTGAAATTGCTGTTGAAACTCCGAACTTCCAAAGAGCTTTATTATGTGACACGAGGTTTTTTGTTTTTTGTTTTTTTAAAGCATGAAGTGACATAAAAAGTTCATTCAGGCAGTGTATTTCACATGGGCCTCCATTGTCCCTTTTCCAATTTCCATCTCTATCATGTGTTTTTAGAAAAGTATGAGGGGGCAAGAGCATTTTCTTTATTTCCAGGAAGTAGATACCACTCCCTTTCCCATTACAGAGATTCTGACCCAGTGAATGACGAATGAGAATTTAATGTGGGCTTTTATTGTATAGAAAATCAATTTCTTATCAGTTATTGGTTTTAATGCTATAAGCCACCCTGAGACATTGTCATAAAGGATGGCATATAATTTTTTAAATAAATAAATAAAACCTGGATGCTGGGCTCCACTCTGTTTTATTGTAAGACCATCTTGAGACCTCGGTAGCGGATGGTATATAAAAATTTTAAATAAGATAAAACATATAAAAGAATGAACCAATATGGTGAAAATAAAACCATAGTTGGTTAGTTCAGGAAGGCTTCTTGAAATAAAGGTGTTTTTGGAGCCATTAAAAAAAATACAATACTGGCACTTGCTTGAGCTCCGGAAGCAGAGAGTTCCAGAAATAAGCCATTACACTGCTGGCTGACTCTGATCAGGCATAGGTCTGTACAGAACCTCCAAGAACATGACTTCAAAACAATTCCAATTAGTAAGGGAGAAGGTGCTCTCTCAAGAGTCCCCTTTCAAAGTTGTTTAGGACTTTACACACCAGTAGCCAAACTTTAGCACTGGCCCAGAAGCAAACTGGCAGCCAGTGCAAAGGCACTGCATACTGGAAACAGGAGGATCTTAACAACAACCAAGCTGCTGCACTCTGCACTAACTCCAGCTCTCAGACCAGCCTCAAGATCAGCCCGACATAAAGCAAGTTGTGGTAAGCCAGCTTGAGGTTCCTGGTTCTTATCCTCCTATGGCCAAGCCATCCCTGTCCAGAAGAGAGCATAGCTGGCAAACCAGTCAAAGCTGCTATCTGAACTCTGGTCTCAGTTATGGATCTAGGAGCATTCCCAGATCATGAACCCGATCTTTCAGAGGGAGTACAGCTCCATCAGATCAGGCAATGAGCCTATCTCATGCAGGGACAACTGGCCTTTCCTCTGTCAGGATTCAGGATTGGATTTTGGCCCTTATCCAGTCCATTGTATTTTAAAAGGATTGTTGTAAACTGCCCAGAGGGCTTTGGCTATTGGGTGGTGGTTGTTTTTAGTTGCGAAGTCCAAGTCGCAAGTCGTGTCAAACCCATTGCGACCCCATGGACAACATTCCTCCAGGCCTTCCTGTCCACCACCATCCCCCAGAGTCCACTAAAGCTCATGCCGACTGCTTCAGTGGCTCCATCTAGCCACCTCATTCTCTGCCATCAGAAATTGGGTGCTATTGGGTGGTATAGAAGTTAAATCAAATAAAGCACAGAAATAAGAGTGGGCAGGGATAGAGGAATTGCACAGTCTCCACTGATTCAGATGACATGAGGAGAGAAAGCACTGTGTGATCAGCATAGCAGATGGCATTGGCTCCAAATCCTGAATGATCACTCCCAGCAGCTTCACAGAGATGTTAAGCAATATTCCCATCAAGACCCTATCCTGCAGAACTTCACAGTTCAGTTACTGAAAAATTGACCCTGCAGGTTAAGACCAGAACCAATGCAACACAGTATCTCCAGTGACCAGCCTTTGCAGTCAGTACAGAATGCATGGTCAGTGATAGCAGAACTGATGACAGATTGAGCCGAATGAAAAGGGTTGCACTTTTCCAATGAAAGTCATCCACCAGGGTGACAAATGGGGCCCTCTAATGGGTCTATATGATCAGTGTCCACCTAAAGTTACTTCCCTACAGTCCTCTCAGTACTACTCAAGCGGTATCTGTGACTGGGCAGAAGGTCTCAAGCAGCATTAGGTCCAGAGTGGGAATTTTACATCCTTCTTTAGATACAGCTTTCAATTGCATTAAGCCCAGCTTAGTTTTGGCTGCCTACAATTCTGTTCCCATTCTACAATTCTGTTCCCATTCTTGCAGTGACCAAAACCACACACAGGTATAAAGTAAGCCTACTGGGTTAATAAACAGGATGTACTCTCAAAATACTAGTGTAACACTAGTAAATTATTCTGGATAAATCCTGCTAATTTCAACAGGAACACTAAGACAATACTCATTTCAATGTTCTAAGCCCATTCTTCAACACAAGATACCAAGATCTTAAGACAATTAAGGGAACAGCTCCATCCTATACCTGCTTTTCTTACTATTTACTCCTGAAGCCAACACTTGCTCTTGTGGACAGTGCAAAGCCTGTATCAACTCATCTGCGTGGGGGCACTGTCTGTCATCAGTGCTGAATGTTGAAAAACCTACTCAAGATATTTACAGTTGTTAAAAATCTGTTAACATGAAACATTCAATGATATTGTACTTCCTCTTCCAAGCCATGCCATATGTTTCCTTTTACTATACTGATTTTCTGACATTTCCCTTCAAATTATTTCTTCCTATTTTTCCAGACCTGACTGAAATTGTTTTTGGTTTTCCACCACACACATCATCTGTAAAGAATATATTCAGCAATACCCCTCCTATGCTCTATTTCCATAATTAAGGAGGGGAGTGGAAGAGAAACATAAATACATTGGATCAGAACCAAAAGCCTCAAGCAGACCTCCCCAAAATGGGAAACTTTCAGGTTACACCACATTTCAGCCTCACTTTAGCCATGCATCAAGCAGATCTTGAATGGGTTTTTAAATAAGCTTTTGGAGCAGCCTGATTTTATGCTCCTTCAAAGTCTAGGGAATGAACTTCTTTCAGATCTATAGAAACCACAGGAAATGGATAAGTTTTTCCCTAACCCTTGCCCACCACTCTCTTAAAACATACATGAGACCCTTAGGAGTGGACAGCATCAAAGCAGAAGAAATCTTCAGGCCCAGATCCAAGGCTACCAGTAGCCCAGCCAGGACTGTGGAGTGGGCAACTTGCAGGCCAAAACATGTGGAAGACCACAAGTCCCATGGTCCCTCACTTATATTGGCTAATTGTCTCAGGTTTTATGTTAAATCAGGGGAGATAACTATGTTGGCTATTGCTGCTGGGATTTGTAAGATGAAACATCTCGGGAGCCACTGGTTGCCGCCCAGCATCAAAAGGCTCCATGTCATGAACAGTTGTCTCTATGTACTCTCTGTGATTAGCCAGAAAAGCTGCCTTCCAGAGCCATGCCGCATGGAGATTTTACACGTCCTCTGAGCATCAATATCATGTCTTGTGGTTGCCATGATGTATTACGATACTAGTGCTAAGGAAAGATCAGTCTAAAGCTTCATAGTGTAAAGAGAGCTAATTCTGAATTTGTCTGGATTGTGACCAGACTATATATAATGCTCTTATTTCCAATCCCAGATATCTGCGCCAGCCTGTAACTGTTCTGCATCGCCAACCCATGCATACTGGCACGGAAACCCTTAAGACAGTTACCCCAATCTAGCATCTTCAGACACATTGGAGTACAACTCCCATCACCGCCAGCCAGCATGGAAGTTTTAAGTCCAAGAAATCTGGAAGTCACCAGACTGTGGAAGACTGTCCTAGGATAAGAGTATCGGTAATCATACTTTTCACCAAATGGCTATGAATTGGCAAATGGAGTGTGTTCCATATCTTTTCGTTCACTATCTGTTCATTTTTCATTTGATATTGTCTGCCAATTGATCAAACAAATTCTAGCCCCCACTTGGCCATGAAGCTCACTGGGTGATTTTGGGCCAGTCACTGATGCTCAGCCTAACCCACCTCACAGGCTTGTTGCAAGGATAAAATGGATAGAAGGAGGCAGCTTAGGTCAACTGTCTTGCATTTTGCAGGGAAAGGCAGACTATAAATAGAACAATAAATAAATACTGATGCTTTTATACTGAGAGAAATATTTCACACACCATTTCCAGTGGTATACAGCCTGCCGACCCCACTCACCTCTGGAGGAAACACGGGAGGTTGTGTTTTTCTATGCCAAAAATCTTATTTCTCAGTAGCAGACAACATTCATTCTCCCGAAGATACACCTGCCAGACCATACAAACTAATCATGTTTCTAGTAACTATAATTCTAAAAGTGTGTTCTCCCCATTACACATCTCTGTAACAATACTGACCATTTCTAAAGTCTTAGACAGATACTTCTTTATCACTTCGTTCCTCACTTTCATGCTCTTCTCTCCTCCCAGTGGCTGTGACCCTTTTGCCTTGCAGTTGCTTTCCTGCCTTCTCCTTTCTCTCTTGGTGGGTCTCCACAGGTGACTATGTGGGCCAGGTCCAGTAAGCTCGTCCTTGGTTCTTAAGAAATTCAAGCCATTTATGCATGAAAATGGAGTGACTGCCCATGCTAGTCATAACTGTCAACATATATTTTCTGGAAGACATTATTTCAGGAGTAGTTAAGAAAAACTCTAAGCCATTCTTTTCAATGTTGTTGTCCCAATTTTCACACATTCTGCCTGGGCTGCAATCACATGGTCAAGAAGTGACACAAGCCCAAATTTCCATGGTACAGATACTTTGTAAGTGTGACCTTAATGGCCAGTCTTGGGGTCTAGTCTGGGTGTTCTCCAGCATATTTTGAAGGGGAAAATGCAAATTGGCCACTTGTGCAGAGAGCAGTCAAACTGCAGGCAGGTTACAGCATGAAAAAGAGGGGCTATTGGTTCAGTATTGTTCAGCAGTAGTATTTTATTACTACCACTTCTTATCCTGCCACTTCTTCCCCTTCTTTTACCTTCACAAGTTCTTGCCCGAGTCCCAAGACATGCTGCTGCCTCAGGCAGTGGATAAGATGGTACCTCTTCCCATTCTATGTAGAACTGAACAGGCAGCTGAATCCTTTCTCAGCATGGGACAGAGGCCTATACTGCACATAAGGCAGAAGACTAACTCAGTGGATGTAGGCAAGTCATCCGGCCTCCACCCGTGCTGCCACTTCTCAGCATCTGCTGCCTGTGGCAACAGCCACGTTCTGCCTAATAGGGTTTCCAGTGGGGGTTCCAGTTCCTTCAGGACAAAAGAAGACTGAGCAGAACTTGCCTCCTTTCTCAGCTAAGACATTTGTGGGGGAAGGGGAAGGCACTCCCCCTCCTAGTGTCCAGCATTTTAATCTTGGATGCATCCTACTTGTCTAAACAACACTTTGCCACAAAAGAATATCCTCATTAAGAAATTCTGTCCCAAACTGAAGCCAACAAGCTAAAGAGTTCAGAGCATGGTTGCAAGCAAACTTGTATTTTTCACATGTAACTCAAAACACACTTTATTTTGCAAGTCAAGTGCTAAGCTTTTTTTGCAGAGACTGTGCCATCCGCTTCATCCTCTGCCTCACCAAAACAAGTTTCACTAGGACTGCTGCTTTGTTCCAACCTATCAGAGCTTTCTGGTTGAGCTGACTGGAGTGCCAAATTTCCACTGGCTGAACTCTGCCAGAATTCTGCCCGCTGCCTTCCTTTGAAAACAATTTTATATACACAGAATCATTTGCTTGATTCTGAAGGGGCTCCTACACAGCTCGGAACATTGATCCTTGGTTTTTAATCCTTCCTTCCAGTTCACTTCTTCCAAAATATCTAAATGGGAATTGAATTGGATTGTGCATGTCTTTTCTTTTTTTGACACAACTGGACCTACATTTTTCAGCTTTTCAACTATAATGTTTTGGTGTTTTCCCCTGAATAGAATTGCTTTCAAACTGTATTCAAAAGCACACTTAATACCACACGTGGAAAGTTAGTGAAACCTCAGATCTCAACAGCAAATAGCCTCCCTTGAAAATATTTCCATATCAACGTTTGCCTCAGACTCTCCTTAAAGTAAGTTAAATTAAGAAGGGGAAAATGCTGGGAAAAAATATGGTGCTGAGTCAACATTCTCCACCCTGTTTTCCACCCTGAATGAGCATGCTCCAACTCTCTGGTCTTAGACTCAGACTCTGCAGCAGAGTCAGCTCCTAAGGAAAACCATGGGAGTAAAGGCTGCGGAAGGGAAGCTTTGGAATCAAGGGACCTCAAGAAGGAATAAACATTTAATTTATCTAAAGGTAAAGCTAAATGTTCTTCTTTGCTAGACAGAATGTTAATAGATGTTGGTTTTCCCTTTAAAAACCCTGCTGTGCAAGTCACTCCTCTTTTCTGAATCAGTCGTTTCCCTAACTGCCAACATTGGGAAGGGGAAGGCAGCGGTGCTTGTTCTGCCATGATCAAGAATAGTTACGATAGCTCACATTAAGCCCTCCAAAGAGAATATTACATAGTACTGGGCTAGTTGGAACTTCCAGGAAAAGAATTCGCACTACCCAAAGCCAAGTGGAATCCATCTAATCTAACAGAATCAGTGGGGTACAAAAATTCACAAGGCCTTAGTAAGCCAATCTTATACCTGAGTTTCATGAGACAACTTTGCTTATAAGTCACCACTTTCTTGGGAGAATCTAACATAAAACCTGAGATTGTGCTTCCAATGCAAATAAATGTATATTCACGTGAAGAAATATGCAAAATTGGCATGAAGGGTGATGAGCTTTTCCTTTCACATTATGTTCATTCAGGCATAGCATATCCTGGCTATCTCTTTGCAAATTCAAAAATATTAATATATGAAAAAAGAGGCATCGCTCCTAATTTGACATAAAACCTGAGTCAAAGTTGACCAGCTGTGTGAGCTCAGATTAAAGACATCTGGGGCTTGGAAAGTGACAACTATTTTGTTAAGAGTGGCAACGGCTCCCAGTTAATTTCCAGTCACAATTCAAATGCTGGTTGTTATCTTAAAGTCCTAAGAATATTTTTTCTTTCTAAATGTGCATGGGCTTGCATTATAAATGGCACAAGATACCTAGAAAACTATGGCTTTCTACATGAATTTGCCCATTCTTTAATAAGAGTAAGGGGAAATCTTGTTCATGCCCCATTTGTAATAGGGAAGCCATTGGCTGGGATGTGGGAGCAGGGCTTCTCTGTGGTCAAAACTAGATCATGGAATTTTGGATGCTGGGAGCTTCATCTAGTCCCCTCCCTCCTAGAAAGCTGAAGTATAGTTAATGCATTTTTATTCTGGCAATACTTTAACTTTGACTGGATACATTGAGGAACTGCAATGGACAAACCCCTTATTTTTAAAAAAATCGTAAATGTTGCATCTCTCTTCAGTTTTACTATGCTGCATGATGTTGTGATCGTTTTTAACCTGTTCAAAACTGCATTGTATTTACGCTGGAAATTTGGGATATAAATGCTCCTAAATAGAGGTTTTTGAAGTGATTAGTCTAGAGCAGCAGTTTGGTTCCATCAGATCATGTGCACACTTTACTTGGTAAGTCTGTTTTATTGGACTTGGTAAGTCTGACTCATTTGGAGGCAAAGTCATGGATTGAAACACAAGAGTATGCTTCTTAACTGCTTGGTGAGATTGAGTGAGAACAACTGAGCTGCAAATGGCATTCAAATAATTAACTGACCTGAAGACTAGATAAAAACTTCAAATATGCTGAGCCAGTGCCCCCCCTTTCACAGGTGTAATCTGCTTCTGGTGGACTAATGACCAAAAGATAAAGGGTTTCTAAGGTCCTTCAGTGGTATTATTAATAAAGCAACCCTGTTTAACCAGACAAAATTGTTTTATTAATGAAAGATGGAGAGGTGCCAGATCCTTTCAGACATAGTAGCTCTGCATCTCTGCCTTTCCCAACATGCCCTCACCCTCTGTGTTGAACTAGAACCCTCATAATACCTAAAATGTCATCGCTGTGAGATTATGGGCATTGTGGGCAGACACATCAGGAAGTAAAAGCCAAAGTACATTAAATGCCATGTTATGGTGCTTTTTGGCCAACCTTACAGTTTCATGAAAAGATGGCAGCAAGCTAAAAAAAATCTTAAGGATCAGTTTCACTAGACTGTGCAATGTTAATTATGAAACTGTTCCAAATACAAAGGCGTACTTTGGACTTCCTCCCCTACACCCCAAATTTGTATGAGGTTATTGCAAGCAGTAAAAAGGCACATTGAGGCTACAATTCTAAACACACTTGCTTAGCTTTAACTGCAGTTGAATTCAGTGGGACTTACTTCTGAGCAGACACGCACAGAATTGTCCAGTAAGAGAAATAGTTCCAAAAACAGCCAAGACAACCATGAATTTGTTCCAAAATGTTATCAGACCAACATGTGTGGTGCCTGATCCTGCCTAATCTTGGAAGCTAAGCAGGTCAGGCCTGGTCAGAATTGTGATGGGTGACTTGAATGTATGATTCTATGATCATTGTTGTAAATTGCCCAGAGAGCTTTGTCTATGGGCACTATAAAAAAAAATGAGGAGGAGGAGGAGGTGGTGGTGGTGGTGGTGGTAGTGGTGGTGATGATGATAGCAGCGTTTTCCAGCCAGAAGTGAAAATGGTACTGTGAGTGTGGGAAACACTGATCTAGTCCTTTTGTCAGAGCATGATCACCACCTGCTGCGATTAGACTGATGACAGCTTTTCTTCTCTGCAAGGGTGGGGGATCTATTAAGAAAGGCCACTGCAGAAGCGAATGGATCTGGATGGTTCCCTGAGGGCACTGGGTTGGGGGGGAGGGGGCATCCTGCTGATATGGTTGCTGTCCCTTTCAAACTCCTGCTCAAGCTGTGGAACGCAGAAATGATCTGGGCAGTTGGCAAGATCACTCCTGAGCACCCTCTCGCTTGCAGAACTTGTACATATCCATGGTTATGTCCCAAAGCTGAGAATGAGGAAACAGCTTAAATACGGATGGAGGAAAAATCCTAGTGGTTGCAAAGAAAGCTTGGTGTGTAACTACAATCAGGCATATTTATAGGCAGAGCTGGTGGCAAAGAAACAACATCTTACTGCTTCTGTTTGCCACCTGTTGTCTTTCAGGGGCCTACCTGTTGGCCCCAAGGACATCTTTGCCCGTCTGGATCCTGCTATAAGAAATCTGCATCTCTTGCATCTGCCAAGACTTAGACTTCAGAGTTGATCAGGAGAGGTACCCAAAACACAGTTCAGGTTTTTTGAATAAGTTTCACTTGATACAGCTCAAAGAGGCTGTTAAGTGCTGGGATATGTTCATCCAACCACTTCTGTACTGGATGCTTGCCTCTGCTGGCTTGTAAAAGTCATTGGGGGACAGGGAGAATGGGGGTGACAACTACCTGGGCCAGGGGAGTGATTAATGCCCCCTTATGTGAAGAAGTGGTCCCAGAGCAGCTGAAAGAAGTAGTAGTAAGGTCACTCCTGCAGAAATTCTTGCCTGATCTGGAGGATTTTAATAACTCAAGGCTGGTAGCAAATTTTCCTGTCCTGGTGAAGGTTCTTGAGTGGGTGATTGCCACAAACCCCAGGTGCTCTTGAATGAGACTAATTATTGGGATCCATTTTATGGGTGTGTGTATGTGTGTGTGGGGCAGGGGGTTAGTTGTATTTCATTATTTAACATTATCAATATTATTGTATTAAGCAATTTTGATTTTGTATTGCTCTGGTGATAATATTGTATTTGAATTTGTATTTGCTATGAGTACAATATTGTATTTATATTGATTTTGTATTTTTGCTATTCTAATTTTTGATTATAGTATTGTATTTTATATCTTGTCTTGCTGTAAGTTGCCCAGAGAGTCTTATGAGCTATGGGGTGGCATAGGAATGTAATAAATCAAATCAAATTGGGGTTTTAGATCAGGTTTTGGAACAGAAATAGCTTTGATGTTGAAAGAGAGATTGGTGAGTGTGACCCTGTTAATGGATATGGCTTTTGATACCAGCAAACATGGTATCCTGGGGAGACTGAATTGGGAGTAGCGGGGTTGTGTGGCAGTTGTTTCGCTCCTATTTGAAGGGTCAACTCTAGAAGGTGGTGCTTAGGAAATACTGTTCAACTCCACAGATTCTCCAGCTTGGAATTCCTCAGGGATTTGGTCTATTCCCCATGACATTTAACATCCACATGAAAACGCTGAGTGGGATTATCCAGACAATAATCTGCTGGAGTAGTATCACTATGTTGATGGCATGCTTGTTCTATTTCTCCTTTTCCTCTTCAGCAGGGGAGGTGATGGATGTACTAAACCAGTGCCTCGTATGACAACAGAAGGCTAACAAACTGAGGCTCAATACAGACAAGAGTGTTGTTTCAATCTTGTAGAATCACGATGCTGTTAGGGGGTGGTTCTTCTGACCAGATGGAGGGTGTTCAACCTGTTCTGGATGGTGTTGTGCTACTCTTGAAGAAGCAGTTCGTAGTTTGGGGGTTTTCCTGGATCTTTCATCACTTGAGGCTCAGGTAGCAGTGCAGAAAAAACTACTCAAGGAAGACTTATTCAAAATCGCATTGTTTTCAAAGGAACTTTAGCCCAATGCTAGGGTTAGGGGTGTGCACCAGGGTACGGTTAGGGTTAGAAAAACGAGGTGTCCTACCATGATTTTGATGGTTGGAATGTGTTTAGAATGGACAGAAAAGTTGAGCACTGCAGAAAAATCTACTGAAGAATGGCTTTTTAAAAATTGCATTGTTTCCAATGGAACTTAAGCCCTGTGGTAGGGTTAGGGTTGTGAACCAGGGTATGGTTAGGGTTAGAAAAATGAGGTGTCCTGGCATGATTTTGATCATTGGAATGTGATTAGAATGGGCAGAAATGATGAGCAATGCAAAAAAAGGTACTCAAGGAAAGTTTTTTCAGAATCACATTGTTTTCAATGCAAATTTAGCCCTATCTTTGGGTTGGGGTGAGCACCAGGGTAGGGTATGGGTTGGAGAAACGAGGTGTCCTGGCATGATTCTGATGGTTGGAATGTGTTTCGAATGGGCAGAAAAGATGAGCTTTGCAGAAAAAGCTGCTCAAAGAAGGCTCTTTCAAAATCGCCCTCTTTTCAATGGAACTTTAGCTCCGTCCTAGGGTTCAAGGTGTGCAGCAGGGAAGGGTTAGGGTTAGAAAAACGGGTTGTCCAGGCTTGGTTCTGATGGTTCTGATGTGTTTAGATTCTGATGTGTTTAGAATGGGCCAAAATGATGACCTGTGCAGAAAAAGCTACTCAAGGAAAGCTTTTTCAAAATCGCCCTCTCTTCAATGGAACTTTAACCCTATGCCTGGGTTAGGGGTGTGCACCAGGGTAGGTTTAGGGTTAGAGAAACGAGGTGTCCTGGCATGATTTTGATGGTTGGAATGTGTATAGAATGGGCCAAAATGATAAGCTGTGCAGAAAAAGCTACTCAAGGAAGGCTTTTTCAAAATCACATTTTTTTCAATGGATTTCAGCCCTATATTAGTGCTGGGGGTGTACACCAGGATAGGATTAGGATCAGAAAATCAAGGGGTCGTGGCATGATTTTGGTGGCTGGAACGTGTTTAGAATGGGCAGAAATGATGACCTGTGCAGAAAATCTACTCAAGGGAGGCTTTTCAAAATCACCCTCTTTTCGTTGGAATGTTTTGTTTTTAAATGTTTGTATTTTGGAAGATTTTAAGCTATTTTGGGGACTGCAGGTGGCGCAGTGGTTTAAACTGCTGTGCTGCTGGGCTGGTTGATCAAAAGCTTGCTGGTTCGAATCTGCACAACGGAGTGAGTTCCCGTTGCTCCGTCCCAGCTCCTGCCAACCTTGCAGTTCGAAAGCATGCAAATGCAAGTAGATAAAAAGGTACCACTTCGGTGGGCAGATAACAGAGTTCCGTGCACTGTGGTGTTTAGTCAAGCCGGCCACATGACCACTGAGACTGTCTGCGGACAAACGCTGGCTCCCTCGGCTAGAAAATGGAGATGAGCACCGCCCCCTAGTGTCAGGCACGACTGGACGTAATGTCAAGGGGAAACCTTTACCTTTACCTTTTTAAGCTATTTTATTATATTGTTTTTACAACTAGTGTAACCACAAAGAGAGTGGGTGGTACAATCTGTAGCTAATTGGATTCTTTTGCCTAGCCTGGCAGTTAGCCTACCCATGTGTTAGACTGCTTGCCAAACGTGCTAAACAGGTTGCTAAGGAAAGCCCTGAAAGGAAGGGGATATCCTGCTCTATATACCAAAGCCGATGGGTAGGTTAATGAAAATTAAAAGGACATGGGAGGCGTGATAGTAATATTTCTGAGGAATACAGGTGAAAGGATGCTATTTTATCAGAAGAAGAAATGAAAATAATTATAATCAAGGGCATTGACCTAATGGAAATGTCAAAATAAATTTTGTACAGACAACTTTCTTATGTCTGTAATCGTCCTTTAAGAATTCTGTTGGATTTGCCTATTTCCCCAGTTTAGGAAAAGAGTTCTGTCATTTCATGTGCGTTTCGAATTATGAATCAATTACTGTAACAAGGACTGCATATACATTTATAAGTATTCAGTATTAAAAGTGCCCAAACATTGCACTCTTAAATTTCAGGTTTTGTGGCAACCATTTATCAGTTTCTAGAAAAGCAATACAGAATCCTTTATTTCTTAGTGTTGTAATATTTTTGTAAATATAAGTAACAAAATTATCCAACAATTAATACTTGTCTTCTATTTATATTTTGAAGAACTGTACTATTATAACCTCTTTTCAGTTACTGAAAGTCATAGTATGTGTTCCTTTCATGTAAAGTAATAAATACAAGAACATTGCATATTACAATTAATTGAGATGGCTAAGTTACACTAGTTCATCACTATTTTGCTACTCACCTATTTTAATTTGACTGGGATTTAAATTAATGATGTAGCAATTGATAGCTTTTATAAATAACACTGAAATAACAAAGTTATCAATGAATACTTACTATAAAACCATTGGTTGCAGTAACTAATAAATAAGTTCAATTTAAAGCATTCTAAAAGTCCAACAAACAAGCCAGTTTCACTAGAATGGCCATTTCTCACATACTTATATATCATGCCTTTTCTTTAAGGAACCCAAAACACCACCACACATTATCCCCTTCCTCTCCATTTTATCTTTACAACAACCCTGTGTAGTACATTAGGCTGAGACCAGGTGACTGTTTCAAAGTCACCCAGTGATCTCCATGGCTGAGAGGCAACTAGAACCTGGTTCCCCAAAGTCTTGCTCCTAGCACCACTTCACACTGGTTCTAATCTATGCAATAATTCTTTGATAGTACTTCATAAATGAAATGTCCTGCATTTTGTGTGACTATTCTTCTGTGGTGTGTCTCTTTGAATCTATTCCAGTTTGAAGTAACTGTTCTTGTGTCTGGTCACTTTCAGATGATTTCACACAGATGCGAAAGGACTGTTCCTGTGTTTCTGCTTTGCACAGGCTAAGAACCTGATCTAGCTTCAGGTGTGAGAGGTCCTGCATGAAGAGCCCTCTGATGAGCCCCTTCCATTTGTAGCCCTGGTGGGCTTCCATGATTGTGGTACCAAGCAGTAGTGAGCAGCAATCCATGTTGATCTGGGGATTCATCAATTCCTTTATCCACTCCATGCTATAAAGCAGATGCTCAGCATGCATATATTCTCAAATTCAGTCCTATGCATCTCCAGAGCATTTTTTCCCCAATCTGGTGCCCAGCTGATGTGGACTACAAGTCCAATGGTAGCAGGGAGGATTACTGGACCTGTAGTCTAACACAAGTCTAACGACGGGCATTCCAAGTTCGGGTAGGCAGGTTTAGGCAATGCCAAGACAGGTACACTTACCTCAAAACTTAAGCCAGTTATTGAATCAGGGCATTATATTTTTTGGTTTTCCTACGTGTGCATGCTCAGCCAGAAAAATAGTCGAAAACTATCATGTTGGCCGGTGAATGGTGGAAAATGTAGGACTTTTTTTCTGGCTAAGCATGCTCAGGCTCCATAAGCATGCTTAGCCAGAAAGCTCAGGTATTTAATGTGCTATGAGCCCTTAAACCGGACTTTGTTCATAGTAACTCCCATGGCTGATAGCAGGAAGTTTGGAAACGCTGCGAAGGGACGGCACCATCCTCCGCTCTCTAGGAAGGAAAGAGCAGCAGCGGGGAAGGGGGAGACAGTCGAACTTGCCGAGCTCCGCCAACCACGTCCGCCTTGGTCCAGTCCCGGCGGCTTTCCCAGGCGTCCCCTGCTCGACCCTCCCGCCTCCAGGTATTTTCAAAACTAGCCTCCTCTTCCAAGTCCCCCTCCCCGCACAGTCACGTGTCCGCAAAGCCGCAAAGTAGTCCCGCTTTTGCGACAGGGTGACCGCCAAAGGGTGCGACAAGGAGCGGAGGAGGAGGAGGCGGGGGAGGAGGTGTCCGAGCCGAGAAGGCGGCGGCAGGGGAGGAGGAACCCGCGCAGGGCGGCGGGCTGGGTGGGAAAAAGCGGGAGGCAGGCGCGCACACGGGCGGTAGGCGGAGGCGAATGCGAAAGCCGTCCATCCCGACGTGAAGCCGCCCTCCCTCATGTGAATGCGAGACGAGGGGGTTAATTCCCCCCTCCCTCGCCGGCTGCCTTTCTCCTCCGCCGCCGCCGCCTCCTCCCCCTCCCCCCCGCCGCCGCCTGAGTGGTGAGCGCGAGAGCCCCCGCTGGGCCAGACCCGCCTTCCCACCGGCGGCGGCGGTGGCGGCGGCGGCGGCGCCCAGGTGCGGAGTCCAAACCCGACAGCAATGGCGTCCAACGCGACGGAGAGGGAGATTTTCCTCACAGACCTGCAACAGGTAAAATAAAAATGGATCGTCGCTTCCTCCCTTCCTCCCCCCCCCCCACGCCGGCCAGGAGAGCCTCTTCCTGCCTTCCTTCCCGCCCCCACCCTTCCTTCCCATCCCTTCCAGCCGCTGGCCTCCTGGCTGCGGAGGTGGAGCCGCCCCCCTCCAGGCCCCCTTTCTCGCCTGGCTGGCGCACTCGCTGCCCTCGCGTTTAATCTCCTTTGCTGGAGCCGCTTCTCCCTCTGGATTAAGCTGCCTGAGGTGGGTGGACCCGCTGGAGTTTCCCTCTCCGCCTTCCTTTTCCCGGTTCTTTAACTGAAAGTAAAACTTCATATAAAAGGCACCCCCTAGCCCGTTTCCGAGCTTGAATATGGCTTGAAGGAGTCGTGAAAATCATCCGTGGAATTAACTTGGCCCCGCTTTCCCAGAAGAATCGTCCTTCAGTTCTTGCGGTTGCTCAGAGTTCAATTCTTTTCTTATCCCTTTTTTCTCCTTTTAAAATGCCTGTTGCATATAGACGAAGTTGTGTTCACTGCTTGGGGGAAAAAAACAAGAAGTGTCTGGTACCTGAGCAGTGCAGAGGATCTGAGCAAAGCAGTTTCCTTCCATATTTGCTTTTTGCAGCTCATTGTTCAGCCTGATCTTGTGAAGTATTAAACATTGAAATCAGTGGACTTAGCCATGTCTCAGCTTGCATTGTACTTTAGTCACGGAGGATCTCCTGTCCTTCATTCTCCGTAAAGTTAAGGACATGGAAGGCTGGCTTACCCTGAGTCAGACCAAGCTTGTATCACAATGCTGCCTGTCAGTCTTTCTCTGGTCTCAGGCAGGAATTTTTCCAGACCTGCTTGGAGATGCCAGGGACCTTCTGCACTGAAAACATATGCTGTACCACTGCGCTATGGCCTTAAGTGATGGGAGTTAATTTCTGACATCACTGCCCCTACCCTTCTGCCCCAATACAGGGCCTTGAGATACCTAATCCTTAGGTCTAACAACAGAAACCTTTGTACCTGAGTGATACAACCTCTTGAGTCTTGTAAATCAAGAGCATGTATGCATAATTAATTTTTGACATCCCTTAAGAGTGTAGCTAGCATATTTTTCTGTTCAAAGCAAAATGCTGATTGAGGGAGACTGTTTTTCTAAAATGCATGTGGTTGAATTCTTAATAGTATTACAGACTTTCTTCTAACTGTTTTGAACAGTTCTTCAAATTCAGCAGTAGGATACTAGGTACCACAATAAAGATCAACAGTTTAAAAATCTTATGTCCCACATGTAAATGAAAATGAAATCTAGTAAGCAGAAATAGTACCACTATTTATATAAAATAGGGTAACATACTGTACATGTATTCATATTTTTACCATTAACCATCATGTTGGTTGGCTATGAAGTATTTTTCTATTTTAAAATGTGCTATATAATGGGAAAGTGACTAGAGGAAAAAACCTAGACTGAAAATGCAGGTGTAATCATTGCCATTGGCTGAGAAGAATATTTTGTGTAAGCTGTCAACTTATTTAAATCACTGTACAATATTTTTGATATAGCATATTAGTGCTTGCAGTTAAATAGTGTTAATAATACTGCATCTTCTGCTGGGGGGAGTGATTGGCTATTTATTCCATAAAGTAAAGGGTATATTCATGTATTATGATGAGTAGTAACTTTATTTGAAAACAATACCAAGTAGATACATAGTTTTGTCTGCCTTGCTTTGTTTTTGTCCTATGAACTTATGAAACTGTCAACATATTTGGCTTGAAATTTCTGTGCCAATTTTCTTGATAACACTTGGTGTTTCAAAATGAAAGAAATTCACAGAAAGTAGAGAAAGTAGGGAAGTAACGAACAGCCAAACTTGTAAAATAAACCCCTGCCAATGCTCACGGTCATGCAGGCTCCTAAACATTTGGCAGTGGGTCCTAGAATTTTGAAATAGCTTTCTAGCACTATCCAAGAGAAAAAGAGCAGTATTTCTGTAATTATTTTGGATCTTTAAGTGGGAATGAAAGTGCTCTTAGAAAGTTTAGCACTAATCAGAAAAAGAAGAAAAGTTATACACATTTTCACAAAAGAGAAAGAGTGCAGTAAGGATCAATAATGGCCATGTCAGCAGAGGGCTGATGCAGGAAAATCAGAATTAATTTTGCCTTTGGGCAACTTCCCCTTCATGCACAGCTCAATAGATGGGTCTATCGTTCACTTTAATAGTAAGGTACATAAGCTGTAATGGGACAAAAGTAGTCAGTGATATTACATTGTTCACTTGTTCTGCTAACAACAATTACATAATATTACAGTGTACCCCTATTAGCAGTTTCTGAATGGGTGGTTTCTCCTCCTCCTCCTCCTCTTTGTTTGATTATAGGTGTTTGTTAAATCAAAACATGGTAGTTACCTTTTTCACAGTGGGCATTATTTTAAAAGTATATTCACAATAGTGAAAACTTGTGTTGAATGCATGTATGTCAAGCCACTTAGTGATATAGGATATGTAACATAGCCTCATCTCCTAACTGTAGCTTTGGGGCTAACTAAATATGCATGTTGGTAGAGTTTGCATAAAATGCTAAACTGTGATTTGGTATTACAAGGACAAGTTGCAGAGAGCCACAGATGCATACATTCCTCCTCTGGTGAGGCTGCAAAGAGATCAGAAGCCTCTGCTTCAGTTTTATTAACCATGGATTATCTGGACCCTAAACTGTGGTTAAATTTACATATGGTTAATGGAAACAAGCCAAATTAGTAAACTTTGACTTGTTTCCACTGACCATAATTAGGATTAACCACAATTTGTTGGCTTGGATGCTAAACCATTATCATCATATGACAAGCCCCAGAGTTAATTAAAAGAAATAAAGTGAATATTTATCAACTTCTCATGACAATATTGGAGGAAGAGTGGGTGAGCTTCTGCTTTGCTCATGCTTACAACACCAAGTAAGGTTTAGTGTTATGTGCACTGTGTATTTCCAAGGTTAGTTTGTGGAAGAACTTTTTGAAAACAACCCGTTATAATACTATGGAAAAGTTATACTTTGCACATTTGATAAACAGGTCTTATGGAAAGACTACAGAGAAATGAAATAGAAGCTACTTGGTTTCTAAATGGCCACTGCAAATTATCTGTATCTCAGGGCAATAGAGTTCAGTTGTAAGTATAGTGTTGCCTTCAGTGTAGCTTTAGGAAACTCCCTGATGAATTGGGTTACTATTGTAGCAGTAACTGCCTGAGGGCAAGTTGTTATGTGGATTTTCTATATTACATGCTGATAATTTTAATTCTTGAATGGAGTAAGTTATTCTTCATAGCTCTACCTTATACCATCGCATTTATTGTATCTTAAGGATCTAATCCTATGCAAGTTCAGACAGATCAAATCATATCTTTCACCAGCCAGCGTGACTGAAAGTTGTGGGATTTTTCCTGTTTAAATGCATAGGATTGTACCATAAGTGCCCCAAAAGAAAGGGAAGGGGTTTTCATTAGCACTGACACCAAAACATAGATATTGATAGAAAATTTCTATTTTAAAATATGCAGCTATTAGTAAAATGAAAGAAATAACATGATCTTGGAATTTAATTCAAAAGTCTAAATACGCTTTTCAATTTATAAATTTTACAGGGCATTTGCTGTACATTTTTCTTTTCTATTTTATAAATTGTTTATCGAAATACATTTTTAGATTTAAAAAATAATAAAGGAAAACCACCTGCCACATAATTATGTAGTTGATAGTAGAAGAACAATAACTCTACATTTTCCATGTTTCCTTCCCCTCCTTTTTCCATTCAAGTCAATAATGTGTGTTAAGTTCTAGGTTTTACATACATACATACACACACATTTTATCAGAACAAACAGGTTTGCATATCACATGAACATAACCTAAAAATAAGTAATGATGAGATAGTTGTTCACAGGACAACCCATGGTGCACCAGACAGATGATTGGGCTCACAGTGGTTTTGAGCCATATCTTCACAAAGCTGGTATCCCAGGGGGCAGAATGTCCAAGCCACACAGTGCCACAAGCATGCACACCTTTATTTACTACATTTTTATACCACCCAATAGTGAAAGCTTTCTAGGTGGTTAACAGCAATTTAAAACATAGAATAAATCTAAGAATTTAAATAGTTAAAACTGCAGTATAAAATAAAAGTGAGAACTAGAGCAAGTCTTAGCAGCAGTGCAAAGAATTAAAATACAATACAGGATTTAAACTAGACTGATACTAGAATTCCTGGGAAAATAAGGAGGTCTTCACCTGGCACATGAAAGAATACAATGTAGGTGCCAGATGAGCCTCCCTCCTGGATAGGCTGCCTGGGTTGGGTATTCAAGGCAATGCACTGTAGAGTTTTCGCTCCTACTTGGATACCCGATTCCAAAAGGATTCTTGCTCTGTACCTTGGTAGTTAATGGAGATTATTGCTTTATAGCTTGGGTGGGGTTCCATAGATTTCACTTTTCTCCTCCATGCTCTTTAACACCTACATGAAACTGCTGGCGGAGGTTAGCCAAAGGTGTGGGCTGAGCTGTCATCAATATTCAGATGAAACCCAGCTTTATCTCTCCACATCAAAGTCAGATGAGGCAGTGGCTGTTTTGAATCAGTGTCTGGGCACAATAAGGCAAATTGTGCCTTATTGGATGAGGGCAAATTGCCTGCGATTCAGCCAGGTGGAAGGACTTCTAGTGGATGGTTTGTCTCCCCAGATGCATGATATCCAGAAGGAGTTGCACCTCCCCTAAAGGATCAGGTTTGTTGTTTGCAGGATGCTTCTAAATCCAGCACTGTCACTAGAAGCACAAGTGGACTCAGTAGCATGGAGCACTTTTTATTAGCTTAGACTGATATATATGGCCTTATCTGGACAAGGATTGCCTAACTCTGGTTATCTGTGCTCTGGTAACCTCTTGCTTGGATTACTGCAATGCATAATATGGGGAGCTGCCTTTGAAAATAGTCCAGAAAATTTAGCTAACCAAAAACAGGTCAACAGATTGTTAATAATGGGGATAGGGCAGTGTGTCCTATTAGACCTATCCATTATCATCTGCATTGGCTGTCAATCCAAGGCCAGACCTGAATCAAAGTACTAATATTCAAATCCCTAAACAGCTTGAGCCAGGTTACCTGAAGGATCACTTCCTCCCATAAATATACCTGCCTGACTCTAAGGTTATCCTCAGTTGTTGTCCTGAGGGAGTCCCTGCCAAGGGAAGTCAAGTGGGTGAGTAGGGCTTTTCTGTTGTGGCACCTGTGGTAGCTATGGAATGAACTTCCCAGAAGGACACCATGGGCAATGGTATCGAAAACCTCTGAGAGGTCCAAGAGAATCAACAGGGTTGTATTCCCCCATCCTCCTGATGAAGGTTGTCCAGTAGGGTAACCAATGCAATATATGTTCAATACCAGTCCTGAAGCCCTGATTGAAATTATCTAGATAATCTGTTTCATTCAAGAGTGTTTGGAGTGGACTGGCAACCACCTACTTAAGCACCTTGCCCAGGAAGGGAATATTGGCTAGTTGTTTAAAATTTTTAAGGGTCCAGTTTAAATTTTTTAAGACATGCCCTAATTTCCATTTCTTTAAAGAGGCAGGTGCCACTCCTTCAAGAAGTGTCTGTGACTTCCAGGATCCAGCCTGATGCCACCGCCACCCATTAGAAGCAATAAGACATTAACATCATGTGTGAAGTACACAGGTGGCTGACTGGATCTGGACAAGCACTTTGTTCACGTTGTCAGGCCTCATCAGCTGAAATTCATCCAATAAAACTTTTACTCCCTTTATTTTTTTCATCGATTTCTCTCATGATCTCCAGTGACAGCTCTTCCAGAGTGCCCTGTGGCACATTCAAAGGTCTGTCACTGATTTACTACTCTTTTTTAAGTGCAAATATATGCATTTTTGGTTAATTTTCCTTAAAAAGATAGTTAAACTTGTACACATGAAGGTCAAAATTGGAAGCTAGAAGGCATCTTTTTATGAAAAGGAACTAATAGATCACTCCCATTGTAATGATACTCTGTTTGGGTGGGTGGGGGGGGGGGCTGGGTCTTCTCAGTAACTTTGCATTTTTCCACCCTTTCTCTAGGTATTTGGAAAAGTGGAAAAGTATGTACTAGCCCATTTATGGGAGTGTGGAACTTTAACAACTGTCACTTCAGGCTACCTTTTCAAATGGGGTTTCTGAGCCATCCAGGGTTTTTTGAGAAGGACTGTTAAAAACATACCAGTTCTAAAAGAAGCCTGAACTAGGTTCTTTGTTCCCATAAATAAGGGTAGTTCACACTTTTCCTTTTACCCAGGCACCTGGAGTTATATTTTGCAATCTAAGATGCTCGCAGCTTTGTTTTCCCTTGACAGCTCACCTTATTTATTTATTTGATTGATTGATTCATAACCTGCTTTTGCTTACACCAAACTCAAAGCAGTTTACATCATTCTCTTCTTCCTGCACCCAGTCTTATCTCCACAACAACCCTGTGAGGTAGGTTGGATTGAGAATCTGTGACTGGCCCAAAGATATCTAAACAGCTGTCATGGGAATGCAAAATAAAAACAGACCCTTTTTGCAACATGTCTGGGTCAGTGTCCATTTTTGGTGCCTGCTGCAGTTTAATAACAGATCACTCCCAGGACATTGCCATGTGAGACTTCCCAGTTTGGATCCCTGCAAGTGCACACCTTTGCACTTAAGCAAGTCTAAATAAGTTATCTATTAAAATGCATACATTTCTTGTGCTTGAACAATAAAGAAAAAGATTAGTAAACCAGTGACGTTCACTTTCAGTCAGAATTGTGGAGTCCTTTATGGTAACTTCAATTGCCTAGTTTCTTGTTACAAAGGTGTCTGATTGATAAGGTCTGCAAGACAGGCCCTTTTGAGGGCACCATTACCTTATCAGGTCATTTATCAGGTCATTTATAAGCCCCAACCCTACCCTATTGCTTACTGTCAAACTGGACTGTGCTCTCTCAAGAACAGTCTCAGATCTCTGCCATGGGGTTTGTGGGGGAGACAAGAAAAATAAGCAAAATAGGACTTGTGATCCACTGTACTTCTTGAACATCAGTGGAGCTGCTTTCACTGGCAGTGGCCTGTGTGAGTTTGGCAGAGTGGTAAAGGGATACTTGCTGTTCTTGCTAAGTGACTTGCTTCCTGCAGCCCACAATAGAGTTGGTCCCCTGGACAATCCTAAAAACAAGCCATGGATTGTCACTGTAGATTACTGCCCTCAAGACAACAGTAACCTGCAGGAATTCCTCTGGGTTCATATGACAGAACAGCCCATTCTGGCTTGCCACCCATGATGGGTTGTTGTGTCATGTGAAACCAGTTAGTGTTTTGAAATTGTAAGCAATCAAAAACATCCCATGTAAATCTGGCATTTAAAAACTCTGCACTTCTTTCATTATTGAGACCATTTCCTTAAATCCCTAGTTTAATTCTCCCATCGCCTGCATTTGTTACTAACCCCTTTAAAGTTTTCCACAACTTTGCCCCAGTTTGTTTTTTCTCTTGCTTCCAGATATTTTCACCTTCAAGTTCTATGTGCATGACTGTATATTAGGGATATCTGCATGAAACCCACCCTTATGAATTGGGAAAAGTGCAAGAAGGATTGTGGGACTGTGTGAACTAGTCCTCTGTGCTGCAGTCTAGCTGTTACCTGCTGACACCTGCATCCAAATTGTTTCTGCACAGTTCTTGTGTTCACAATTTTAAGGTGGATAATAGACCAGGCAAAGTTGAAAGCAAATGTATTTATCCACTGATTAACTGGATAAAAGAAATCTTTCAAGGCTGACTTATACCTGCATTTATGAGGTACATATGGAACCAGTGCTTGTCTGCTGCTGCAGCAGCTGCTTATTTTGACCAATGGAGGAAGAAGTAGGCTGGCTTCTTCTAGTGGCAGGGACAAATGTTTGGGCAGGCGCTGGTTTCAGCTGTCAGCTGTGCTCCACTATTTAGCTTGGCCAAGGAATAAGTAACTAAGAGCCAATTTTGGCTCCAAAAGTTCCCCATTTAGTCCATAGCATGATATTGAAACAAAATGGCAACCTCTGCAAAGAAATCACTATTATACCTGGTCCCCAGGTTATGAATAAGTTCTGTTCCTGAGATCATCTTTAAGTCAAATTTGTATGCAAGTTGGATTACATATATAAAAAGCATGTAAAACACTTAAGAAACACTTCCATATATACTAAAACAACTTAAACACAATATAGCATTTTAGTAATTATAATAAAACAGTAATAATGGAGTAATTATAGGTACTGAAGAGAGAATTGTTGAACAGCTAAAGACCTAATGCTTTCCCAGCGATCGATCACACCTCAACTTTCTGTAAAGGTTTTACTATTTCCACTTTAGTTTCAATTGTAATTCTTTTCTTCAATGCATCACCTGTTCTTGCATTGGATTTACGCTTTGAAGGCATGCATAAATGCAATACAAAGTTACAGAAGGCAGCACCACCTGTGATCTGAAATAACACTGGCTCAGATACACTAATTTTTCATGAGCGTGAAAACACCGTAGTTCTGCCACCACCATGGAACTAGTTCCAACTTCCTCCCTTCCTATTCTTCCCTTCCTTCCTTTGCTCCTTTTGCCTTAAGTGGTGGTGAGTGCATTGAAGCCCAAGTTCTGGATCACAAATTGTATTCAAATTGTATTTATTTGTTGCATTTATATCCTACCTTCTCCACCACAGAGCCTAAAGTGTGTATATGATCTCCCCCTCTCCATTTTATCCTCACAACAACAACCCCCTCCCCCATGAGATGGGTTAGATGGAGATTCTATGACTGGCCCACATTTGCCCAGTCAGTTCTTATGGTCAAGTGTGGATCTGAACCCTGTTCTCATATCCAGCACTCTTAACTACAGCAGTATACTGGTGTTAATAGAATGTATTTATTTGTAAGATTATACCCTGGTTTTTGTTTATAAAACAAACTGAAAGCAGCTTACAAAGAAGTTATGGCATAAACTGAACTGAAGCAAATAAAGCAAATAAAATGACTGAATTCCATACTAGCCAGAGCAGGGTAAGAACATTTCAGTATACAGGTAGGGATTAACTACAGCAAGCCCCAGGATTGCATACAACCGCTTCATCTTGTGGTCATGCTGGAAGAGGATTTTGAAAGCTATTGCTTCTGATTTTGGATAACAAGTTTTATTGTGGCATCTGAATCTGGACAAATATAGCTAATCTTAACTATACTTTTGTTGAAACAAGCACACGTCTAACTATAGTTTATGGGGCAAGATTGTTAATACAAACCATAGTTAAGATTCAAACATGTGCTAAACAACAGTTAACCTAAACAGAAGCTTCCAATCCCCTTGCAGCTGTGCTGAAAACTAAGAGCAAAGTACACAAGCTGAAGGGTTACACAGGCAGAGTCTCAATACTAAACCATGTCTGAATGTAGATCATATGCCATTGAAAGGAGTGGACTAGAAGGATATACTTCTCAATACATAGCCCTGTTGTATTAGCCCTAGATTTTGGCAAGGGTCAGAAAACTAATCTGAGGCCAAGCTGTATATGGTTGCACAGTTAGATATAAGGTTGCACATCTATTCCCTGTATTCTGTGCTTTTAGGTTTTACCTCTCACAGTCCGGTATTTGCCATTTGTCTCATGTTGTTTTTGTTTTGTTCCTAACTTTGTGAAAGGAATGATCACTGTAACTGTATGCACAGCTGTATAGATGCACACTTTTCATATGACTAGTAAAGATTATTGGATTGTTTTTTTAGAAGCATGCATTCGATGTGTTTTCCAACACATAAAAGACAGTGCATCTTGCAAAGCTTGTTTGTTTTAATAAACCACAGTTTATCAAGTTGTTCTCTCATAAACCACAGTTTGTCAGTGCATTTGACCTGTCCCTAAATGTGGCTTACATGTTTGATTAAAAGTGAGTTGTGAGACTGTTGTGTCATGTGTGTACCACAATGAAACTAGGGAAAGGATGATTTTGTTGCTCAAGGCAAGGAAGTAAGGGATCAACTTTCAAAAATTAAAAGTTTACAGATTTTTTTATTTTAAAAAATGAAGTGTTTTTGGCATTTAACATAACATAGCAGAATTAAATATCGTGGAGGCATTCTAAATGACTCAAATTAACATAAGACACAGCATAAATAGGCAGATAACAATGAATGCATATTTGATTTTGGCAGTTGTGTAACTAATTTTAATTCATGACAAGCTCTTATAGAATTAACTTGATATTTTAAAACTTGCACTGACTTTTGATATATTCTAAAGTTAGAAGCAGCCCTGGAAAAGTAAGAGTAGTGTAAATCAAACATGCCTAACTACTGCTGTAGCATTCTTGAACGGTTGCCCTCGTAGAGCTCTGTAATCTCCTTTAATGGAGACATGTTTTCTTTGATAGCTAAGTTTGTTTGTTTGTTTGGCAGACTGAAATTTCGCCCCAAGATGGCAAAGGCTCTTTTAATTTTGTGTTTTGAAAATTATCAAACTTTAGAAAAATGTATCAGCTGAAGTTTTCATATTCTGTTCAACTAGGATTCCATATATTTTAATTCATTTCTTACACTGCGAATATTTAAGTCATGAATAGTTGCTGATCTATTTTAAGACCAAAGATTTTGAGTGAGCATTAATGGGAACAGCTTTCCAGGAATCATTTAGTGTAGATTATTGAAAGCCTTGTTGGGAAAGTCTGCCAATATAATCTTATGACCTGGATCCTAATTAATGCTCCATTGGTGGAAGCATGTAGAGTTCCATTCACAGTATGCTTCTGCTAGTGAATGGTGGGCCAGGGCATTTTTAATCCAGACACTCTTTTCCTTGCAGACCCTTATATCCTCCAAAAATTTGTTCCAGGGGTTTGGAGGACTGTCTGGAATAGTAGGTGAATGGCACAGGGAGCTGCAGTGAAAAAAATCTGAAAATTTCCCCCTGTCCCCTTTCTGCCAAAGGAAGCCTCCACTGGATTAAACTCCCTTCTGTGGAGAGGAGATCTGTTTACAGAACAGAGTCAGTCCTGGGATTGGTTATTACCATCTGGCAGGTGGTGCCAATCCTTTGGAAGGAAAATAAGATTGCCTCCTTTTAATAGTTCACATTAATTGGATCTCTCAATTTAAAAACACTCTAACACCTAACTGTAATAGAAGTTTTTTTCACATTCCACTCTCTAAATAATGTACTTACAAATGGTAGAGTTGGTGCTAGTAAAAGTGAATTCTGTTGTCATTTTGCAAAACCAACTGGATATTTGATACAAGCTCTCCAATCCTCCATTCTTTAGTGTCTGTGGCTTACTATTGTGAATACAGTTAAGCCAAACATATGCTTTCCTACCAATTAAAAAGTGTATTAGATGGCTAAAATTAACTAGCTACTTAAAATTAATTGTTGATGTTTTCAGTTCAGTGTGTGACTTTATTTTGGCCATAGACCAGTGAAATACAGCACAGGAATATTAACACAAAAATACATTAGGAAGTAATTAAAATACTGAAATATTTAAACTACAATAAGATCAATAAATATAGTAAAAATTAAATTTTACATAATTACAATAGCCTAGTTTCAATCCATGCAGACTTACGGCAACTTCACAAAAGCTTTCCTTTTCCACTTTAAGTTGGTGAAGTATAAAACTGCACCGAAATAACTTCTGTGTACATGCTGTGAAAGCTTGTCATGAATGTGGTGAGGTTGCAGGTATGCCAGCAATAGAGCTTGTTGATGAGCTGCATGTCTCACCATTTTTATGTTAATAAAGGGACTGTGAGAAAGTCATTGTATGCATAACATACTAGCTGAATACTCACTGGTCACTGCAAGATACTTGTGTATGATAAGGCATCCAGAAGAGGTAGAGTAGTGCACCTCTTACCTACAGCTAAAAAATAAAACCCAAACAAACAGAGAAGAAACAATAGGGAATTGTCTGTGATGGGTTTTTGAAGGAGGCTGGGGTATATGCCATACAGCAGCGGTCCTCAAACTTTTTCAGTAGGGGGCCAGTTGAAAGGCTGCGGTGTGAGGCGGCATCGGATGCGTGCGGTGGTGGCTCGCTTGCTCGCTCGCTCACTCGGAGATCTCCCAGCGAGTCCAAAACCATCTCTGAGCGAGCAAGCCACCACCTTTCGAGCCCACGCTGCGAGGCAGCGGCGAGCGCATGTGTACAGGAAGCAGGCAGTGGCAGCGGCTTACTCGCTCGGAGACCATCTCCAAGGGAGCAAGCCACCACTTTCCCACCTGCGCAGCAAGTGCGCAACTGGCGAACAGCAGCGTGGGCCAGATAGATGGCCATGGCGGGCTAGATCCATCCCACAGGCCGTAGTTTGAGGACCCATGCCATACAGTGTATACCTAAGACAATCTCGACTGTATTCCAATCTGCTGAGTATCTCAGGATGTAGGGGCTTGGAGTATGACATTTCTAGGCATCCCAGTTTTGTTCGATCATAGCAAACTCTCCTAATCTGTATTGTTGGATTACACTGATTGTACAGTCACTTGAATCGCAAAACCTGCTACTTATTTCTCAGTTCAGTAGGAAATGGTGGTGAATTTAGTCCATAAGCATGCAGAAGTTTTGTCTGTGCAAGAGGGAAAACAGTTCCTTGCCCAGCTAGTTGGATCATCTAATGCATCATTTTGTTTTGATTGCAGCAAGCAAGGAGATCACTTAAAATGTATCCAGTTTGTAGATTTTATTCTGAAGCAAGCTGAAAATATTCTAGCTGACCACACCTAAATGCTTGATGCTGGTATATAGAAATTTGAACTATTTTTTCCAGTCCTACTTAGAAACACTCAAGTATGCTTTTACTTTAAAACTAATGGTTATGCAAGAGAATTGATGACTGTTTTATTTCTGTAAGGGGATATTTGGGCTGGGGAAAGTCTTCTCTAAAAATTTATGATGAATGATCTTAATCAGCCAATCAATCATTGGTCAAGTTTACTCAATTTTAAAATAAACTTTTTACTACCTGTTCATATGAATCTAGATTAAACAAAAATCTTACCAGATTCCATAAAGGAACAACAAGTTCTGACAACATGCTCAGTGTGGCTTTTGCTACTGTAAGGTAATATGTCAGGAACACTGGCACCCTCTAACACTGGAGTAGCTTGTTTCTCTCATCACTTCCATACTGGTTCAAGGACTGGATCTCACATCTGCTCCCTCTCCTGTTCTGAAAATCTCTCAGCCTCTTCCAAAGCAGGCTGATTCCCATGCTCTGCCTGAGAAACTTCACTGGGTTACCTTGAAACTTCAGAATTCACCCCTCACTGCACTTCTTCCTCAGAATCAGACAACTCAATCCAAACAGTGTGCAAAGAACAAAAGATGGGCCCACTCCCTACATTTTCTCCCTTATCTGATACTTTGAAACTGTTCTGAACCCAGGTGGTATCAGCTTTATCGTTTTTCCCATCTCACACCCATTATATATACCTTAAGTTGTAGATGCATTTGTTGAGGACACCCTCTACTTCCATGGAATTTTTCTTTTTAATATTTTAACATTTTTCCAACTTGTTAGTTCAATTGGTAATCAGAGTGAAATTGGCTAATCATTCAAAATGAAAAAAGAAAACAACACAAAACTTGGATGCATTTCATAAATTAAACGGGATGGTGGCTTTAAAAGGGCAGAACTATCCAAATGTTTTTGTTTTTCTGTTGTCTTTCTGTGTAAATTTTGGTGTATGAAAGTAGGAAGACCTACAAACAATGTGGTTACTGGGTTTTTATTTTTATTTTTTTTTGCCTCACACAATCTGGCATGTATGCCTGGTATAACATACTAAGACTGCTACATGTTGCTTGCCATCTTCTTCTGTTAAGGTATCTATGGAGCTGAAGTTCCTATTTCTAGATTTTATGTAGTGGCATAAATATTAGTCTGAGTCATGCATATTTCCATTGCAACTTGCTTAACCAGCTATACCCCTATTTTAAATACTGCTTCCTCCATGTGTGCATTTGCTGATTCTCTTCTGCTTGTTTCTTTTTTGTGGGGGGAGGGCTAAAGACCTCTTTATAAGACATACAAGTAGAAGACTCAGGTATTTTTACTTCAAAATACTTTGACAGCTTAGTCTGGACATTTTATATTAATAGGGAGCATCTATATGAGATGAAATGAAAGTATTTTTGCTTAAGTGTTGGTAGAAAATTGTTCACTTCTATATGCTGTATTTATTTAAAACATTTATATGCCATCTTTTACGACAACATCTCAGGATGGCTTACAACATTACAATTGGAAAACAAAACAATCCATGAACAATAACAATAAATAGGAATAATAGATAGTAAAAATACAAACATATAAAATTAGATAAAAGTAACTGTTACCTTTTAAAATCAGTGGTTCCTTAACATTCAAATAAAAAGTGATAAAAATTGCTTCTTCATTTTATCCTTTTCTTATTGTAGTTGTCTTGTCAGTATTTTATTTATTTATTTGTTGTTTAAGATATGTATATCCCGCCCTATATGCAAAAGCATCTCAGGGCGGCTTACAAAAATCAAAAAACAGATAATTTAACAAGTTAATAATAATTAAATATACACATAAAACCAGTAAAAAAATCACAAATCAAAACAAAATCAAAATCAAGAATTAAAAGCAAAATCAAAACCAAAAAGCAACTGTGAAGTTAAAACCTGATTAAAATTCCTAACAGTTAAAATGATGGGCAAATAAAAAGGGAGTATATGGACAATGGCCCACTTCATATATCAAATTAAACTCTAGTGTTATGTAAATGAGCCTGCTTGAGCTTTGGGCTCAAGTGAGTCTCTTCCCTCCCTCTCCTCGCTTCCTGCAGCGTGCATTCAGAGGAAGAGGTTAGGCACACCAGCTTCTGAGTTTCCATCTGACAAGAGAAGCTAGGTAGTTTAAATTGTGGTTTGTAAAACAAGCTAAGATCAAACTATGAATAAACGGTAATTCAACAGTTCCCACTTCTGACATAATAACAGACTACAGTTTGTTTAAACATTGCAGTGGATGTTTTGATTTGGTTCTTAGTTATCTGCTAGAGTTAAGAGCCAGGAATGGTTGAGCCTGAGACAATCAAACAGTTTTCTCATAAGGGAAGAAAGCTTGTGTCTCCCTCCATAGCTAGATTGCCCCATTTTCTCTTGGAACATAAGGAAACAGAGAACAAATGATGTCAGATGAGCATGGTTTGGCTTGACCAGAAGGATGCTGGGGAATCCTGAAGGCTGGTAGTCAGGGATGATAGGAATTATAGTCTTAACAGCATCTGGAGGATCGCAGATTCATTCTCCCTGCAGTTCAAGATCTGGTTGGATTACTGTAATGTGCTGTATGTAGGGCTGCCCTTGAAAACGGTCCAGATACTTCATCTTGTACAGAACAGAGCTGCCAGGATGCTGACAGGGACCAGTCATTATTCTCATATAACGCTGGTCCTCTACCAGCTACACTGGCTTCCAGTTGAAGTCCAGGCCCAATTCAAGATGCTAGTTTTAACCTATAAAGCCCTGAACGGCTTGGGACCAGGATACCTGAAGGAATGTCTCCTTCCTTCTATCCCCTCACGCCTCCTAAGATCTGTGGGAGAAGCCCTGCTCTGGGAACCCTCTCTAAGAGAGGTAAAAAGGTCATCAACTTGGAGTAGGACTTTCTCTGCTGTGGCGCCCAGACTCTGGAATGTACTTCCCGGAGAGTTACGCCTGGCACTGAGCTTATACTCTTTTCTGTGCTAGGTTATAACCTTTTTATTTAATTGCTATTTTAAAAACTAATATTTTACTGTTGAACAGTCACTCTCTTTGTTTTTGATTTTTTGTCTTTTTTTAATCTTCTATTGAATTTGTTATTTATAAAGATCATTTTATTGTTTTTAATTGTATGTATTGTGAGGCATCCTGAGATGCCAAGGCATGTGGTGATGACATATAAATGTTTTAAATATATACATACATTCATACCATTAAAGAGCCTCCACCCAAAGTGACATGGCCACATCTAAAGATGTATTTGAGGTACTCTGATTTGATGGCTTGTGCTTAGAAGGAATTTTTCCACACAAGATTTTCTTTCCTGCCTTTATATCCGTGAGTTTGAAAGTTTTTCAATGTGATGGGGAGGAAAAATGGTTACTCTTCAAAAAAAAAAAAAAAAAAAAAAAAAACTCCATGCTAAAGCCCTGCTGAAAAGTAATTGATTATGCAGTCAGAAATTTGCTGATAAATGCACTATATTACTTAATTGGTGATATGTTCTGTGTGGAGCTGTCCTTGGATTGGGTTCAAAAACTGCAGTTAGTGCAAAATGTGACAGTTAGGGTATTCCCTGGGCCACCCCACTGTGCCCACATAAGCCCTGTGCCCAAAGAACTGTGCTGACCTCCTGTCAGCTGTTGAGCCATCTTCAGTGTTCTGCTATTGTGGTACAATCCCTAACCTTGCAGAATACTTAGCTAGACTAGAATGCCTTGTTGGTGGGCATTCTTGGTAGCAGTGCCTAGTCTGTGGAAAAGCCTGAGCAGTTTGGAAGGCAGAAAACTTGGCATCTTTTAAATGCCTCTAGAAAATATGCTTGCAAGGCTTTCCCTGGTCCATAATCAAATTGGCCATGCTGTTCCATTTTACTGTTCTTGTGCTGCCCTATGTTGTTGCTGCAATTGCTTTTGAATTATATTTTAAATGTGTTTTTAATATTTGTATGGCAGCTTTTAAGAGATTTTTCTTAACATTTTTCTTACTGTACCAATAAATTAATAAAATAATACTTGTCTGATTTAAAAATGTTCATGATTTCATTTTACGGAATGCATATCCTATATTGTTTTTCTGCTGGGCTGTTCCTTTTTATGAATAGAGTAGATAAACAGTAGAGATAAATTGTAATCTAAGCAGTCACTCTGCTGCATTTTGTAGTATCAATTTAAGGCTGCAGGGCTTGCATAGTCTTGCTGGCAGGTAGAAATTTGAGACTCATTTTAAATGGTGATTGTTTGCTGCAGTTTTTGGAATTCTGATGCTTGAAACACTGTAGTAATCTTTGTTCTGCAGAAGAGGTACAACAAATGTTGACCCCTCTTACTCCCATTCAATTTGCACTGCATATGGGAAGTTGGTGGATGAATTGTATATGTGTTGTATATGAATTGTATATATGAGCGGCGGGGGGGGTTGACAAGAGGAGCATGAGTTTGCAGATATTTTCAATGCTATCGTTGTATAAGAGATATAAGATCTTTGGGAGAGCTATAGAATCCTAGATTTCTAGCCAGTTTAATGAAGCTGGGTATATGAAGCACAATCCATTCCAATTTTGGACAGCAGTATAGCCTTTGCCGTAAAACAAGGGGAGCTGTGGTGTCAGGTATACATTCTGAAATGCATTCGTCAGACTATTAGTGGACAAATTCCATGTAAGGACAAACCTAATACCTTACAGTAAATTGGAGGTACTTTGTGAGGTAGCACTTAAGTTACCATCCACATTTGGATGATTCCATCTCAGATTTATAAACTGGGATATGAATGAATGTCATGGCCTCTTACTTGGCCATGATGCTCGTGAGGTAGAAAGCATGGTGTAGAATAGTTCACATATCATGGTAAGCCTGAAATTCTGAGAAGTTTGCTTTAACTCTGCATGAGAAAGCATGCTAGTACATGCTGCTCAGTCACTCCTTGTTGATTATTTCCAAGCCAGGATCTCTGACTTGTTAATTTCCTTTAAAGTCACAATCATGTCAAGAACAAACCTTAGACTTAACAACAATTTTGGCTTATAGTGACATGTGAACTGACAGTGAACCCTGGAAGTCTTTCGTTAAATATAGTTTCTGTTAAAGTCTAAACTGGGAAACAGTGGTTAAGCGCTCATGTGCAGTGCAGGAGATTAAGCCAACTTTAGATCATGCCTTATTCTCTGGCCTTTTCAGTAGCTGTTAACCATAGCCTTTTGGCTCAAACTTTGCAGGATTTTCTAGTTTAACCAAAATACCAGGGTGGATTTGATTTTAATTTGATCAATTTGATTTAAATCACTAGTCAGTAAGATTAGATTTAAAGCATGGTTTGCTACATAATTTGCCTGCCTGCGTTAACTTTAGGTAGAGAGACTTCATTAAAATATTTCCAAACTGGGTGTCTTTTACAGCCTGCTGCCATTATGTTTTCTCCTCCAGGAAAAGAATAATATGATAAATCTCAGGCTATTCATAAAAAAGATCCAAAGACTTGTTAAGAATTCTGCTGAAAAGGTGTCAGTTTCATTTTTACTACTTGCCACCCCCCTCTTCACACTTAGCTTCTTGTTCAGATCTATTCCACTCCCAACAATCTGCTTTTCATTGAATTTTCTGAAGCATAGCACTTAAGAAGTAAGGGGTGTACATAAATTTGCAAAGGAACAGTGGGATTGAGGTCTTTTTCTTAACTCGGTGTTCATTTTATAAATTTTTTTGCTGTGAAGAAGTATGTGATCTCTGAAGACACAAATTCACAGTTTTGAGAACTGTAAAATCTAGCATCTGTGATAATATCTTATAGACAGAAAAATTGTCCAATCTTATAGAAACCTGTGGAAGAGCATGAGATTGTGAATAGATTAATGGGATTCATTTACCCAAAAAATTAAATATTGTATGAATATACAGCCTCATACTACATAATTAAAAACTAATCCATATTTCATGATGAATAACCTTTGGACTATAATGTATCCTAAATAGAAAAACATCTTTAAATAGATTTTTCTTCAAAAAGCATTTATTTTTTTAAAAAAACCAAGTTAAATTTTAAAACCCATTTTTTAAAATCATAGATTTTTATCCATCCTTTAAGATGCCCTGCCTTACTCACTTGTGTGAAGGAAGGTGCAAAGCAACTGCATGTGGGCCATTAGGCTTATTCGTACTTCATATTAATATTATCTTCCCCTATGTAATGTCCTCTAAATCTTTTGGTCTACAACTCCATGCATTTCTGACTGTTGGCAAAGTTTGGTGGGCCTTCCGGGAACTGAAATCAAATAATAACCAGTTGGGGAAATATTGCATTAAGTTGAGGTAAGATCAGCCTTACCAGGACTGTGTTTTGCTTTTATCATCCTGGTCTTCACTTCAGGTCAGAATTTTGGAGTCTTTCCTGGGAGCGTAGATTGCCTAGTTTTTGTTATGGAACCCGTCTGGTTGATAAGGTCTTCAGGAGAGGACCTCTTGAGGGCACTGCTACCTGTACAAGCCGCATTTGCTTTGAAAGGCTTTCTCCTGTGTTGTTGTCAAATTGGGCTGCACTTCTCAAGAAAATTGTTGTCCACTCTCTTGGTTTTTAAAAGGGGTGTGAAAGCCTATCTTTAATTATGTAGTTATATTAACGTTTCCTATGTTTAATGATCTTACTGTGTTAAGGTTTTATTGTTTTAATATCACTTCTGTGTCATGGGGGAACAAGCTATATGTGATACTCTATGATTGTTACATTGTCTTGCTAATTTCTAAACTTACAAAATCAGCTTTAATCTCCTTGTCCTTAGGCAAAATCAGAGGAAAAAAGGAAGAGCTACCTTTCATCCTGAGTAGTAGTTATGGACATTAATTTATAATTATGATGATTCCACAATGTTATCTTAATACTATTTCCAATTACCATTTCCAATTACTGCTATTACCTACTTAGTGGTTCACAGTCTCGGGTACAGATAGAACTTCTATCATCCTTAACTTGATGGGAGTTGTATTTCGACAGCATCTTGTCTCCAACAGTTTATATCCTCTGGGAGCATAAAAAGTATTTGAATCAATGTCCTCCAAACCAATAAAGTAAGATAATGTTTCTAAGTAACTTAGTAAATCCAAGTCAGACTGTACATGAGTTGGGAAACTAATGTTCAAAACAGTACGTAGCAAATTGGTTTTATGCTTAGGGTAACTGAGCTAGAGACTTGAAAGCAAACATTAGATGTTTAATATGCAAGTGCTTCTCAGTAGCTTTGACTCATTTGTTAAAATTCTTGGATTTATTTGGATGATCAAAACATTTTTGATGAGAGGAAAGGTAAAATTCAATTGTCAAAGATGATTGAAGATTAATATCTGTGTCTACAATGGTCATTTCATATTTTATGTGCATCTAGTAAGAGAACTAAAACTCAGTTAAGCACAAGACCTCAATTCAGGCATCACATCAGACTACAGACATCCAATAAAGTTGCTCATAAGGTTCCTCAATTCTTACTGAACACACACAGTTTTCTTTTTAAGACACTTCAATGTAACTAAATTTTTACCAATCTTGAATTAAAGGCATTTGAAATAATCATTCTGAATATACTTCTGGTTTTGGTAGTGCTATACTAGTTAACCCTTGATTTTAATTTTGTATGATCACTATGCAAAACATGACACTTGTTTGGAAGTAAGGATTTTCTTTAAAGTCTTTAGGACCCTCCTCCCATGTTCATTTATTCTGATCTTGATTTGTGTGTGTGTGTGTGTTTGTGTATTTATAGAGTAATGCTATGCCCCCCCCCCCAAACATCATCTAGAGAGACAATAGAATAACTTAGATTCCCAGTTCTGAGGTTAGATACATCTCTGATACTGGAAATGGGAATCCACTCCCTGACTCAAGGTACACTCCTATATATATTTAATTGGGACTTAAGAGTGCAGTCCATTTTTCTGTCTAAACGTGTAGGATTACACCCATGGTTTCACTGAACTCAGTGAGAACTTGTTTCTAAGTAGACATCTGAGCTCTTAGTTCTTGGACATATCAGTGCAGAGTTGCATGTGTTGCAAATCCGGCAGAACTTGAACTCTTACTGTTAAAAATAGGTACAGCAAAGACATTACTAAGCTTAAACTTGTTACTGGAAAGCTTTCTCAGTAAGCCTATGATGTTCTGTGTCTCATTGTTGGTACAAAATGACTCCTTATATATGGAAGAATGAAGTGTTTTCGTTGTATAGATTGTTCTGGACAAAATCAGCCAATAACTGTTGTGCTTTCCCTCCTTTATTATAGGGAGATGTGCGAAGTATCATAGTCTCTGAGAACGTGAGCGTTGGACAGAAATTGGACTACTCGGACACAATGGTACAACAGAAGTTGGATGAAGTAAAAGACCAAATTAAACGGGAAATAAGAAAGGAACTTAAAATCAAAGAAGGAGCAGAAAACCTCAGGAAGGTCACTACAGATAAAAAAAACCTAGCCTATGTAGACAATATTTTGAAAAAATCGAACAAGAAGCTAGAAGAATTGCATCATAAATTACAAGAATTGAATGCTCATATTGTTGTAACAGAAACTGAAGATGTTACAGGTATTTGCTCTGTATTATTTTGAAATAAGTATTCATAAATTAATCTCAAATGATTAAGTGATAAACAGTTGCAATGCTCTAATTTTAAAGGCACAATACACATCCTTTTAATAGCATGTTTTCAAATATCTGTGTGCAATTAAATAAACTGTAGCCACCAAACAGAAAACCTACTTAACTATGATATTGTACAGATGGAAATATTAGGTGAAGAAAATAGAGAATTCCTATTATTAAATTGGGTTGATTCCAGTTTTCTTCTGCACTCTATTGTCAGATTTAAGTTGTCGACATTAGTGGCTTGAATGGCATGTATGGAATTCCATCCTCATTCCAAGCCAGATTCTCCTTGTAATGTAACATGATATCTCACAATAGTAGCTCTTCCTCCTATAGTAAAAGAAAAAAGAAAAAAAACAGTTGCCTGGATTGGACTTACCTCTCAGAGCTTAGTTTGTACTCCCTAGTGATTTTCAGAAAGAGGAAATCTTAGTCCTACAGGAGAAACCTTTTGGCTGAGCAGAAGGAAGTGGAATTTCCTGCATAATGGGCTGGAAGATGGAAGGGTTAGAAAAAGCTTGTTTCTGCTCAATTGTAATGCAGATAGCATGTTGCCACTTAATTGCTCTGTGGAGATATAATTCATACTCCCTTAAATCACTGATTAGCTGATGTCTCTGGGAAAATGAAGCAGAGACTAACTATGGATATATGCACAGAGTACTTCAGGAACATGGAACCATACCAAGGAACAAACATGGTCTTTCAGACATTGAAAGCTCAGTTTTGTTGCATTCCTATTTTGTGGAGATGCACCTTTTTTTGTCTCTGATATAGTAAGCCAATTTACATGAGTCAGGAGATCCTGTGGCATTTGCTTGCCTTTCTCCTTATGACCTTGATTGCTTGTGGTGGAGTTCTTACTTCCTGCCGTCATTTTGCCATGCTTCATCTTCCCGGCTTTTCTTTTCTGCTCAGAACAAGGTTGGAGGGGATTTGGCTTCAGGCCTTCTAGGCTTCTGCAAGATGCCTCAGGGCCTCAGTCATGTCCTAAGGCCTCTGAGAAGACTTGTTCTCAGTGTGCACTGCCTTGGTTGTAGAATAACTGTACACATCTGTGTGCAGAGGTGAGAGGATGACATTCAGTTTCCTAAGCAGCAGTGTCATCCTCACCTCACTCTGATGCTCTTTCTCGTTGGTTGGAGTCAGAAAGATTCTGGTGTGATGTTTTATTGACATGGCAAGAATGTCATGTTTTCCCAGTGAAGGGAGGCTGCATCAAATATCATGATTTTATGTTTAGTTTATGATATTTATCTGGGATTACATTTTCCTGATGTGTCAGATTCTGAATTTTAAAATGTCATTTTTGGGGGGTTGGTACTCTTTTGAAGTGGCTGTTGAGTAATAATATCATACTTTTTATGAGAAAGACAAACTTAGGCAGGTCTTTCTATTGTTAATTGTGTAGACGGCTGTGTTTTGTATTGCCTTCTTTGATAAGAATGGCAAAGACTAAGTTTCCAGAAGTCTATGCAGTAGTAAAAGTGTAGACATCTACCCAGCATCTGAGTGTCCAAAACATTGTAGGCAATCCAAAGCAGATTTGTCCAAATTGCAGTTATACAGACTGGTTGGAAAGTACTGTAGTGCCAATACTGGTAATTGATGTACAATCATTAGTAATGATGTATGGAAATGTACAACTTTAGAGAGTGCCTAGAAGAAGGAATCTGAGCTTGCTACCTAATTCTGGTCCTATACCTGTATCACTATCAATTAGAGAAATCAATCCAATCAATTACAATCCTATTTTGTAACCTGATAAACATATCCCTTCCTAATTTGCTAGTGTTGTGGATCCTAGGGGTCAGACATCAAGTGCTTTCAAATCAGCCAGATCAGAAAGTTATGCAGAATGTAATACTGCCAGAACCTAATATCATTAGGTTTCTAAATATAAACTTTATAAAGTACAGTTGTCATATAGTAGTGTTTTAAGTATTTTACTTCCATTGCATTTTTGTCCTAATATCATAGGAAACTATTACAGTTGTTTCAAGAGGAAGATTAGATGAGGGATTGGTATTTAAGTCTCAGTCATGAGGTAGTTTGGTCAAAAGTGGCAGTGTTGAATTGGCCATTAAGTTGCACACATTTTTTGTGGAGACTGAAATTCAACCCATGAAGTAAGCTTATGTTCCATTATAGGATTGCCCATGACTTTAGATTAGTATTTTGAACTTAAATTATTTTTCCCAGCAATCCTTTATGTAAGGTGTAGAAGACAGACTATGCAGTTGGACAAGCAAGAGTATTTCATAAATGGTAAATCAACATTTCTTAGCAGGAAGGATATATTGAAAGAAATTAGATTGCAACAGGGTTTCAGATCATTATTAGCTAAAATATGCAGTTGGGTTTTTTTATTTGCTGTGCCTCAAGTGTACATGCGGACATGCTTTCCAAGACTGATTTGTGTTTGTATTGTGTTTCTTTTGATCAGTGAAGCAAATATAGGAGAAAAGTAAGTTGCTTTGTTCCTTGTAACTTATTCCACATTGTGTAATACTTTTATCTGTACATTTGTATGATGTATACACTCACGAAGCTTGTACAATTCAAACTGAAAGAAAAAATGAGAGATGTGGTGAAAGATGGCAAATGTGACAACAAAATAAGGGCTAACATAGTTTAGAAAATGAATTTATAATGACAAAAAGTAAAGTGACAAAGCAACAGGGTATGAACCCAGACAATAATTTCAAGCATTTTTTTCCTGGGCTGTTAGAACCACACTATAAGAAAGGGGGGGAATGCAAGTTGTTTTATTTTGCCAAATCAGAACTAGCTTTACATCTTGTTAACTATTATTAATTAGTAGGTCTGAGTGTTAGAAGTTACTGTCTTTTAAACTGAATTTTGTATCTGAGTGCTACTGAGATGTTAGCAAAAGTAAGCTGGTATTTAGACCTAAAAGTGAAAAACACATGGTAGTTCTTGTTTATATAGTCCATTCTTATAGTCCAGTTTTTCAAGATCTTTCAGCATTCTCTGTAATAAAGGATTTAAGAAAACATTGCTGAAGAAATTTAGCCTGTATATTCCATGTTATTGGGCATAGCATGCAGGCAGCTAAATTCAGTTAAATAATTAGCAAAAAGTGCTGCTAATTGAACACCATTTAATTCCTGCCATTTGTAAAGCAGAAAAGTGTCTCCAACTTCTCTGACCCTTTGAAAAAGTAAAACATTCAGTTTCTGCATAAATAGCATGGAGGCCAGTGATCCCTGTTGTTGAGAGGGAATTGGCAACAACTGGGGATGTCCAAAAAACTTTGTGAACTGTGGCTCTGAAGCCTCAAAAGACGAGGCATGGAAGTTGTTACGAGTTGCATCCAGTGTTTTTTTTCCACTGATGGAAGCAGTTCTGCCAGCAGAACTGGGAGGGAAGCAATTCCTGCACCCCCACATACCCTCATTTTCTTTCTCCCTCTCTCAGTCCAGTGCAGAGAAATGGAAGAAAGTCCGGTCATGATAGCAGATAGGGACGCATTTCAGCCTATCACTTCTGGCCCTTGGGTGATAATTTGGCACTTACTAAAGGAATATCCCTGCCACCAAGGCAGCAAAGCTGTTTATGTCATTTACTTGAAGTGTGTGGCAAGTAACTGTGGACAAGTAACTGTGGTGACATTTTCCTACTGCCCTGTATCAGGACCTGGAAAGAGCTTTACAGCACTTTCAGATACAGATGGGTTAGGTGAAATGCTTGATTGGCTATATGGAAGGTGTGCTTAAACATATATCAGAGTGGAAAGCACAGTCCAGTAGAGCTGCCTGTACTCTATACCCCAAAGCTTACAGGATTCCTATGAAAGGCTGGAGGAATATGGAGTGAAGGTCATTTCTATGCTTCTCCCATCCTCAGAAATGGCCGATATATGCCATCTAAGTGTTTCACCCCAGTGTTCCAGAAAAGGGAGCCAAGTTGCTGCCAAGATACCTCATATGTCAATGGAACTACTGGAATGATTTCTTGAAATGCCATCTCTGAGGTCACTCTTCTGAGCACAGTACCTCAGCTGGCTCCATGTGTTTGATCTGAGGCTGATGGAGGACACTTAAAGTTCAGAGTCTCAACTCTGACCTCAGAGCAAGTTTTCAGGCTTGGAATTGAGACTCCAAGTTCCCCTGTGGCCATCTAGACTCTCTTTAGCTGGCATATGATTTTGCCCTTATTTAGTTTTGCCCCATTGTCTTTCAGAAACACTAAGCAACAGATTATTTTCATGTTGTAGAAACACATCAAGATTCCACTTCCATTGATAGTATCTCTAACTGTGTGGGGACTTTTTAAGGTCTTCTATCTAGTGGGGTTAAATTATCAAAAGTTAATGGATTTGTTCCTGCCCCCTTTCCTGCTGAAATAATCATTAAATAAGTAAACATTATAAAAGAAACCCAATCTGTCGCTGACAACAGAACTCTTGTAAACATAATAGACAGGCTGCTGACATGGCCTGTGGGTAGTATTAAATTTTAGTTTGTAAAACCTACAACCGGTTCTGCTACTAATTGCTCTTAAGAAGTGTTAAGGAAGTCATTACTGTTAACCAACAATAGCATGGGTTTGTTGTTCTTTTCATCAGTGTGTGCATAGATTTCCCTTAATAGTCACTTAAACAGTGAAATCAGTGCGTTTTTTTCTTTGCCATCTCTAATGTTCCTGGCCTATGTGAATGGCCTGTGCGTTAGATTTGAGACCTGTAGCAAATAGTTACTAGTGCTAGTGATCTGTATGCATGTAAGGAAACACTTTTTCCTAAAGAGAATGATGTGGATCCAGAATTGGTGTCCCAGAAGAGGAAGGGTTCCTTCTAGGAAATCAGATCCAGTAAATGCTGCAATTTCTGGAAGAGGGAAAAGGCTATTTCTTCCTTCTCCCTGCAGCTCCCACATCCACTTTTGACACTGTTCCAGAGGGTTTTTCAGCTTTCCAGAGCATTCTCCAGATTCTCAGAGGGAAGTGGGAAATCAGTGATAATCATGTATCCACCAGCAGGTGCATCCCGTGAGCAGAATTCCATTCAGATATGTTTGGGACCAATTTATTGTTTATTGCAGTTGATTGTATTACAGGCTTATCTGCATAGTATATTTGGTAACATCTTTTAGGACTGTTCGTAGCAAATCTTTTGGTTTTCCCTAGCGCATGGATACCAGTTTGTGCAAAATAATTCCCATTTGAAAAACATAAAGTTAACTACATTATATGGTGTATAACTCACAAGGAGGAGGGACAGGATCTCTTCTTGCTGATACCAGAGTATAGGACACTGAATAATCAATTCAAGCAGTGACAACCCAGATTCAGGCTAGATAGCAGGAAAAGAAGTTTTTCGTCGTGGCCTCTGTGCATCACACATATGGATGCTGCGCCTGTGCAGTGCATGTGGCCGGAAAGATTTAAAGCTTAACGGTTTTGGCGGGAACTCTGCACCCCTCCCCACCCACAGTATAAGAAGATGGAGTGCCCACCATTTCCTCAGTCTTCTTGCGACCACCGTTCACTGTGCCTCGAGCCTTTCGCCTCTCAGTTTGTACTATATTGGATATCTTGTTACCTAAACCACTGTTTTTCTCTTAGCTTGTTAAGATTCCAAGTTACTACCCTCCCTGTTAGAAGTTTTCTTCTTATCCCCATTCCCTTTTCCCTGTTCTCCACCCCCCAAAAAAAGAGTGCTCTCTCTTTCTGTTCTTACCTTAGCTATCTTCTCCTTTTTCATCCTTGATGGCTCAGCGTGCAGCTTTCCGCAAGTGTTCTCAGTGCGGATCTAAAATGTTGCCTACTGATCCACACGATCTATGCCTTCTCTGTCTTGGAGAAGGGCACAGGACTGATAAATGCGGCCACTGCCAGGCCTTTACTAAGCAGGCGAGGAAAAATTGAGAAAACCGTCTGAGCAAACTCTTGTGGAAACAAGCCCTGCTTCAATCCGATCAACTGGCAGGCAAATTTGCTGCACCATCCTCTTCTTCAGCTACCCCTCCGCCCCGCCCATTGGCTGATGGTGCTCCCTTGTCAGAGAGTCAATGCTGCTCTACATCTCCACATAAGCAAAAGGAGAAGCGGAAGCATAGTGGGTCAGACAGATCCTCAGGCCATAAGAAGCCTAAGAAGGACAAGGCGGCGTGCAAGTCCAGAAAAGCCGACCAACCCTGACACCGTGATTCGAGCTCGTCCACCCCGTCGATCCCGACGGCTACTTCAGTACCGACACCGACCGGACTGGCTCTTCAGCTGGCAATGCAAGTGACTTCGCCCGGGTCCCTGTGACGGGTCACTGCTTCCGTCCCATCTTTGCCTGAACACGAGGAGGCTGCCATGTTGGGATCCATCTCTGATGGAGAGATCTGAGACTCTCCTCCAATGGCATGCTGACCCACTCCTCAGCCGTCACCTAAGGCTTCCCCAAGGGCCCTGCCTCAACAGGTGTGATACCAGCAGCATGCCTCCATCCGTCCCTCTGGAGAATGGATGCAAGTGCCCCATAGGTCGACTCATTGTGAACCATGGGATGACTATCCACCCTATGGGTATTACCCCTCAGTACGCGATCGTACCCTCTCTCCGGTTCTGAGAGACATTCCATCAACCTCCAGAGCGGCTCAATCCAGGCGCCCTTCTTCACCTATCAATTCCTCCTCCAGCTTTCCACCTCATTATGACTCGGACTCAGAGGATTCCGAAGTAGCCTCTATTTTGCCAGATGCTGTGATCACCATGCAAGGTCCCAGCTCACCGGAAGAGCCTTACTCAACGTTTGGGGAATTAATGGCGAGACTTACGAGGTCATTGTAGATCGAAACCCAGTACCACTTCAGTCCCAATACTGATAAATTTTATGACATGGTCAAGGGCGAGCAGTCTGCCGCCATCATCTTGCCACTTATCACCACCCTTCGTCAGGCGATGATGGAACCATGGAACTTTCCCAATCAGCCACAACCCACTTCACAACACTATGAATCCATGTACCGAGTCCGTGAGCAGGATATCCCATTCCTCCTGCATCACCCAAGCCCGAACTCAATTGTAGTCGAGTCGTCTCAAGGCCGTGAGTCACAGGAACACACCACTCCTCGCGATAAAGAAGGGTGTAAGATCGACATGTTGGCTCACCGTATTTACACCGCCACAGGTCTCAGCCTCCAGATTTCTAACTAAGAGGCTACGCTGGCTTGCTACCAATATTTTCTGATGCAAAAATGGGAAATATCACAGCATCGCTTCCAGAACAGCAGAGAGACCTGGCCCGGGTTTTCTCCAAGGAGGCAATGCAGGTGGTGGTCCAGCAACTCCACACCATGTTTATTGCGACTCCAGGGCTCTCGTCAGTGCTGTAGCCCTCTGTTGCCATGCCTTGCTCCGGAACTGCAATTTTCCGGATGAAACGAAGTGTCATATTGAGAACATGCCCTTCGATGGCTCAGGGCTGTTCAGTGCCCAGACGGACCACAGGATGAAGACAAATTCATGAGTCAAGGGTGACAGCTCATCAGGTGGAAGTCCCCAACCAGTCTCGGCATAAGTGGTCTTGGTCCCATCCGTCCTACCAGTATCAGCCCTATACACAATTCTCTGGCCGATAGCAATTTCAGCCTCGTCAGCAGCGCCGGAAGCAAAAACCACAGCGTTTTCAACAGTCGTTGTCGACCTGATTTGGATAAACACCAACGCTGTTGGGCCAAGCGAACCTCTCCTCATCTTTTAAACCCACCCTCCCCTCTTCCTTTTGGGAATTGACTGCAAAGTCGACTCCCCATTTGGGAGTCCATCACATCTGATCAGTGGGTTTTATCCATCGTACAGCATGGTTACAGAATCGAGTTCGATATCGTACCCCTCCCTGGACCGATCCGATTTACACCTCAATCATTGGTTCTCACAGACGAAGTTCAACAGCTTCTTCTTAAAGGATTGATTCGACAACTCACACGCTCCAAGGGGTTACATGGCTTCTACTTGAGATATTTCATGGTTCCTAAGCGTGATGGTGGTCTTCATGCGATACTGGACCTATGTGACGTCAACAAATTCATCAAAACTAAGACGTTTCAGTTGACCACCCTTCAAAACATCCTTCCGTTGCTCAGGAGAGAGGATTGGTTTGCTTCTTTGGACTTAAAAGATGCTTATTTTCATATTATCATCCATCCGTCTCACAGGCATCTTCTTCTATTTACAGTCGGTTCCGACCTGTTTGAATATAACGCTTTGCCATTTGGACTGGCTACTGCTCCCCAGGTCTTTACAAGATGCATGGCCCCAGTGTGTGCGCATCTTGATCTCCAGGGCATTCAAGTTTACCCTTACCTGGACGACTGGTTGATTGTCTCCTCGTCTAGAGAAGGCCTTCGATCATCAATTTGGACTACTTGTACCCTGTTGGATGATTTGGGATTGTGTATTAACCATGAGAAATCGTGCCTTGCTCCTTCACAGATCATTGATTTCATCAGAGCCTGTCTCTATGATAGCGAAAGCCTTCCTTCCACAAGGATGACAAGACAACCTTTGTGCATCCATCTGGCGAATCCACATGGACAGAACTGTTCTAGCACTATTAGTGCAGAAACTCCTCGGTCACTGCGGTCATGTCAGACTGCAGATGAGGCCCCTTCAGCTGTGGTTCAACGGCCTCTTCCAACCCCAATGAGACTCGCCTCAGTCTCTTCTCCATCTTCCGACCTCCGTCCTCCAAACCTTATCATGGTGGACTATACAAAACAACCTGTCTGTCGGCATTCCGTTCTGTTCGCCTCACCCAACTCTGACTCTGTTCACTGATGCCTCCCTCACTGGGTGGGGAGCCCTGTGTGCCAGACTCCGTACTCAGGGCACCTGGGACTATCGAGAGACCGCCAAACACATCAATTACCTAGAACTGCTCGCAGTCTTGAAAGCCCTTCGGTCATTCGAGGGCACTCTTCAGGGACAAATGGTTCAGGTTGCCTCCGACAACATTGTGACTGTATTCTATATAAACAAACAAGGCGGAACAAAGTCTGCCTCCCTGGCTTACCTGGCTGTGCAGTTGTGGGACTGGTGTATCCCAGGGGAGATTACCCTCCTCACCGTTCACCTCGCCTGTACTGACAACGAGGAGGCGGACACACTCAGCAGGCATATGTCGACGACCCATGAATGGAACTAGATTGTCAGATCTGCCATCACCTCTTTCAGACATGGGGCTCTCCAGACATAGATCTGTTCACCACTCACACGAACAAGGTGTGCAAGATTTACTGCTCCCGTGCAGGCATCGGCCCGGGTTCGAAAGGAGACGCTCTAATGATACCATGGGTGAACATGTTCTTTTATGCGTTCCCCCCGATACCACTTATAACGAGAACCCTTGCCAAGATCACTTACAACAACGCTCAGGGAATTCTCATCACTCCCTGGTGGTCCCGTCAACCATGGTTCCCTACTCTTCTCCATCTGTCTGGCAACACCTTTTGACAACTGCCTCTCATACCTCATCTGATCATTCAGCAGAATGGGACTGTTCATCACCCAGATCTTCCTTCACTCAATCTGACAGCCTGGCACATTTGATGAACCATGGTGCTCCTTTGGTACTGGTGGCTTCAGTGGCTCTGACACTGGCCCGACACTTTCCGGATACTGCTCCTCATTCTCTCGCGATACCCACAAATGCTCCATCGGATCCGAGTACTCTACATCCTGATATTCAGTTCATTCTCCAGTCCGCACTAAGATCTGCAACCCGCCGATCTTACGTAGCTAAATGGAGGCTCTTTACATCTTTTGCTGAATCTAATAGCTTTATTGCTCACTCAGCCTCCATTGAAAACATTCTTCAGTTTCTCTTGTCACTACACCAGACTAGACTTACACCTTCATCTATCAGAGTTTACACTGCTGCAATCTTCCACTATCGTGGCCATGTGTTAGGTTCTTCAGTATTCTCTCATACCCTCATTCATTGATTCCTTAAAGGACTGCAAAATCTACAACCACCACCAGTTAGACCAATTATTCCTATTTGGAGCCTTTCTGTTGTTTTGCATGCGCTCACCAGACCTCCTTTCGAGCCCTTGGTGACTACTGACTTGCGCCTCTTGTCTTGGAAGACTCCCTTTCTCGTCGCTATCACATTGGCTAGAAGGGCCAGTGCACTCCGTATAGACCCTCCTTATCTCAACTTCCATAAAGAGAAGGTCATCCTGCGTACCGATCCGGCATTCTTACCGAAAGTTGTGACCCCTTTCCATATCAATCAAGACATTATCTTACCAGCCTTCTTCCCTACTCCATCTACACAGATAGAGCGATCGCTTCACTCTCTTGACATTCATCGTTGCCTTGCCTTTTACAGATCTCGCACAGAATCTTTTCGCAAAACTAACCGGCTTTTCATCAAGTACTCAGAACATGACAAGGGCTCTCCTATTGGATCCCAAAGACTTTCGAAATTGATTGTACAGACCATCGAACTGGCATATCAGCTTGCTAAATTAGACTTACCTGGAGGGCACTCCACGAGGGCAGTAGCAGCAGCTTCTGCTTTTTCTGCTGGCATTCTGATCCAAGACATATGCAAGGCTGCCACTTGGATTACTCCTTGCACCTTTGCCAGACATTGCCGTCTTGATGTGCATGCCAGACATGATTGCTCCTTTGGTCGGGCAGTCCTTTCTTCTGTTCTCCAATGACGACACCGCCCTGCCTCCAGGTTTGGTAAGCTTGCTAGTCACCCATATGTGTGATGCACAGAGGCCACGACGAAGAAAGGCAGGTTGCTCACCTGTAACTGTCGTTCTTCAAGTGGCCATCTGTGCATTCACACAACCCACCCGCCGGCCCCACTCAGTGTCGGTGACTGGGTTTCTTCAGTACTGTATTTATTTTGATGGCGAATCCGTAGGTGGTTTTTTTCTCTTAATGTATGGATTTATTTGTATGTGTATGCCTAGTATTCAGCAGATTCCCTGCAATAAACGCTCCCGGTGGGGGGGCAGGGGGAATGTTCGGTCACCAGTAGACTGAGGAAATGGCAGGCACTCCACCTTCTTATACTGTGGGGGGGGAGGGGTGCAGAGTTCCCACCAAAACCATTAAGCTTTAAATCTTTCTGGCCACAGGCACTGCGCAGGCGCAGCACCCATATGTGTGAATGCACAGATGGCCACTCGAAGAACAAGAGTTACAGGTGAGCAACCTGCCTTTTCAGATGCCTAATATCAGACCTACTAATTTCAGATGCCTCATTGGCAGATGCTTAATATCTGTCCCCTCTTCTAGCCCTCCCCGCCAGCATGAGGATGCAGGGCAATCATATCAGTCTGCCCTTGGGACTCCTGGTGCTGTTAATTAATGCCAGGTCAGTCTGTAATAAAAGTGCCATCATTCACGATTTAATCATGGACAAGAAGGCTGACCTGGTGTGCATTACTGAAACCTGGGTGGGAAAGGAGGGTGGGCCCCCTCATATCCTGATGCTGCACAGAATACAGGGGGGGGGGGTTGGCAATAGAGGGTTGGCAGTAGAGGGAGGCTGGCAATAATTTGTAAAGATTTGATCTCTCTTGCCAGGCTTCCTGTCCGCTCGGGTGAACGTCTAGAGTTGAGCTCCCAAGAAAGATTGGGGATTCTTTTAATGTACTGTTTGCCTACTTTGTTGCTGCACTGTATTAGTCTCCCTGCCTCAGCTGATGGAGTTGGTCTCGGTTCTAGTTTCGAGGTCCCCCAGGATGTTAGTCCTTGGGGACTTCAATTTCCATGCTGAGGCCTCTTTATCTGGAGCAGCTGAGGACTTCATGGCCACCTTGACAACCATCGGGCTGTCTCAGCATGTCATCAGCCCAACACATGAGAAAGGCCACGCTCTGGACCTTGTTTTCTGGACAGAGCAGGTGGATGGTGGTTCCGTATGGGCAGGGCTAACATCTACCCCATTGTCATGGTCAGACCATTACCTGGTCAAGTTTAGGTTGTCACTTCCTTTTCCCCTCTGCAAGAGTGGAGGTTCAATTAGAAAGATCCACCCCCTGGAATATGATGGACCCTGAAGGCTTCCAAAGGGCTCTGGAGGATTATCTGACTGATATGGTGGGTGCTCCTGCTGATGCCCAGGTTGCCCTATGGAATAGGGAAATGGCTTGGGCAATCAGCACGATCTCACCTAGGCACCCTCTGCCCTCCCGCTGAGCCCATGCAGCACCCTGGTGTAGTAATGAGCTGAGAGCAATGAAGCAGGAAGGGAGATGGCTAGAGTGCAAGTGGAGGAAGTCTTGTGAAGAGTCTGATCAAACACGTTTATAAACTCACAATTGAGCCTATTCTGTGGCAACAAAGCAGGCCAAGTGTGATTTCCTTGCCTCCTCTATTGCTTCCTCACACTGCCATCCAGCTGAGTTATTTCGGGTGGTCTTGTGGGGAGATGGCTAGAGTGCAAGTGGAGGAAGTCTTGTGAAGAGCCCTCAATGGCTCGCTGTGACAAATTTGCTCAACACTTTGAGCTTGACTCTACTGTTTGTATACATCAATCTTGGAAAGTGTACAGTGCACCATTTTATGTTTTATCATTGGATAAGTTTCAGTTGTTGTGACCCGAGAATGTGGACAAGGTGCTTGGCTCTGTCCAATTAACCATATGCCTGTTTGACTCATGCACGACTTGGTTGGTTGGAAGGTCTGTAGATAAGATTGGGCCCTGGGTCCAGGAGGTTGTCAACGCCTCATTGAGAGAGGGGGCGGTCCCTGGCCCATTGAAGGAGGCAGTAGTTAGGCCACTCCTAAAAGGGTCAGACCTGGGTCTAGGGATACTGGATAACTACCATCCCATTGCCAACCTTCCAATTTTTGGACAAGGTGTTGGAGTGGATGGTGGCTCGGCAGCTTCAGGCACACTTGGAGAATACGGATTATCTGGATCCATTTAAATTTGGTTTTAGGCCCTGGTATGTGACGGAGACAGCCTTGATTGCCCTTTATAATGACCTGTGCAGGGAGAGGGACTGGGGAATGTGACTCTGTTGGTTCTCCTTGACCTCTCAGTGGCTTTTGACACCATTGACCATGGTGTCCTTCTGGACAGGCTGGCTGGGTTAGGAGTGGGAGGCACCACTTTGCAGTGGTTCCACTCCTACCTGGCTGACCAGGTCCAGAAGGTGTTGCTGGGAGACAGTTGCTCCACCCCATTGCAGTTGCCTCATGGGGTTCCGCAGGGCTCCGTACTGTCCCCCATGCTGTTTAATATCTACATGAAACTTCTGAGAGAGGTCATCTGGAGGTTTGGGCTGAGGAGTCAGCAGTATGCTGACAATACTCAGCTCTATCTCTCTTTTTCATCTAATCCAGGTGAGGCCATTGCTGTCCTGAGCCGGGGCCTGAGGTCAATAATGGACCGGATGAGGGTCAATAAACTGAGGCTTAATCCTGATAAGATGGAGGTACTATTGGTAGGGTGGACCTCTGATAGGTTAGGAGGGCATTACCCTGTCCCGAATGGAGTCACACTCACCCTAAAGAACAGGGACCGCAGTTTGGGGGTGCTCTTGGACCCCAGTCTGTCCATGGAATATCAGGTGGACTCAGTGTCTAGGAGTACCTTTTTCTAGCTGTGGTGGGTTTTCCAGCTCCACCCCTACCTAGACAATGGGAACCTGAAGATAGTTACACATGCTACAAGATAGATTATTGTAATGCTCTCTACATGGGGCTGCCCTTGAAGATGGTCCAGCAATTGCAACTGGTGCAGAATCAGGCTGCTCAGTTGGTGACTGGTACTTCTAGAGTGGCCCATGTAACACCAGTTCCACTGGCTACCAGTTGTGGCCTGGGCCCAATACAGGGTGCTTGTATTGACATATAAAGCCCTAAACAGCTTGGGGCCCGGCTTTCTAAAGTACCGTCTGCACCCATATATACCTACCAACCCCCTTAGATCAACTCACAAGAACCACCCTTCAGGGAGATGAGAGGGGTGGCAACTAGGCGAAGGGCCTTTCCCGCTGCTGCTCCCCATCTTTGGAACTCCTTCTCTAGGGAAATTCACCTGGCACTGTCTGTTTTCCTTTCAGCACCAGGCAAAGACATACCTTCTTAGGAAATGTTTTAAGACTTAGCCTGAATGCTGTGACCCTTTTTATACTGCTTTCATAGATGTTTTAATTGGTAGTGTTTTAATTGGTTTTATTTTGTTAATATGTTTTATGTATTGTAAGCTGCCTAGGAAAGCCTTGGCAGTTACAGGCGGCGCACAAATACATAAATATGTAGACTGGCTACGTATTATGTACATAATATACATAAACAAACATGACAGTGGAACCAATTGCCTAGAGAGGTGGTAAGCTTTCCTACACTGTAGACATTCAGAAAGAAACTGGACAGCTGTCTGAGTGGATTTGGTGTCGTACAACAGCAAGGGGTTGGACCCGATGGCCTTCATGGCACCTTCCTACTTTACTATTCTATAATTCTATGATCAAATGTAATCTTGGCTAAAGTGTTAATTTTGAACTGTTATTCCATGCTTAGTAATCATTGACTAATGAAAAAGAAAATTATATTGACCCTGATACTTTGGCCTTCTTTGTGATTTTAGAATAAATGTATTTAGAAAATTGCTTTTTGACTTATCACATAGCTGATCTGTTTGTAATTCACAGATTGTCCAAGAACACCAGATACACCAAACAGTGATCCTCGTTTTCCTACTAGCAACAGGTTGATGGCCTTAAAAAAACAGTTGGATATAGAACTGAAAGTAAAACAAGGAGCAGAGAATATGATCCATATGTACTCTAATGGGTCATCAAAGGTAAGACCTTATGAAGGAAACCAGATGCTTCCATCTTTTCAGCTTGCATGCAAATAGGAAGTTTTTCAATTTGGCATGATGGACAGAGTAAAATAGATTCCACCTCTGTAAATAATAACATGTCAGTTAGTGTGGTCATGAAGGGTAATTCATATTTGATCCCAATAGGATGTCTTATAATGTTAAAAGAAAGCAAACCAGAGTCTGTCTGCTACAGTTTAATAACTGATATTATAAGATGACATGCTGGATAGTGTGGCAAAGGGCATTGTACAAATACAGTGTGAACATCAATATATGACATTAAAACATTTCTGGATGTTTCTGCACATTTTATTGCTGAACAAGGCAGTAGTATATATGCATTTGTGTCAGGGGAGTACCTGTTTGTTTTGATGGGCCGGGCTAGTTGAAGATCATCTAAGATTATAGTGTAAATCACTCTTCTCCTATTCCCAGTGTTGCCCTCTAAAAGTCATATCTCAAGTTCAGGGATAATGTACATCAGTAACCATTACTTGGAATCTTCATGATATGTTTAGAAGAACGAAAGGAATACAGATTGCTACAAGAGAACTGAATGGATTGCAGACTCGGAGTTGGCAGTTTGAATTGCTTCCTGATGGCTCACTGACCTTTGTGAAACTCAGTAGTGTTCCAGGCACTGTTTCAGTTATACATGTTAAATTACACTGTTAATCTTACTATAGCATTTCTAACATGGAAGGAAGCTGTTTCCTATAAGCTACTTTCTATTACCTTCAAATATTAAAAGGACATCTTTTCCCCATAAACTGTCATCTTTCCCCCATAAACTGTGTATGTGCAATATGTGCAAGAATAGCTTTTCTAGCTTGTTTCATTAATATAAATGTTTTCAGTGTTCTTCACTGTGTACAATGCAAATGTCACACTGGTGCAAATCCTGTTGTGACTTATTTCTGGAAATGGTAATGCCTGTAACAATTCATAGGAATTGCAACCATGCATGTTTATATGTTTCACATGTCATATAAATCAGTACAAGGACACATTTTAATCATAAGCAATGTGTTAGAGTACAATAGTGCAACATGTTGGTTTTGCTTCCTGTAATGGACCTTTTTGTTTTTGCATCAAAGCAGTCCTGTATCTTGAGTGCTATGTGTAGTTGGTTGTTGGATTGTAGTTTTCTTTTAAATATATACCTGCTCCTCGGTCTTCTGGAAATGCTGTCAATAGGATAAAATATGGTAAGAAGGGCAGGGATGGTTAAAGTAGTAGAAGTGTATTTGCTGCAGAGTTATGCTCTGGAAAAGATAGTACTGATTGCTACTACTTGGATCTCACTTGGGAATTTAAGTGCACTTCACTCCGTATTTCTTTTTCAGGACCGGAAGCTGCTTGCCACTGCTCAACAAATGCTTCAGGATAGCAAGACAAAAATTGAAGTTATAAGAATGCAGATTCTTCAAGCAGTCCAGACTAATGAATTGGCTTTTGATAATGGTGAAGCATTAGGGGAAAAAAGGAACTATCCAAACTGTTGTTTGCCTCTTGACTATTTTCCAATTCTAATGTCCATGGAATTTTAAAGAAAGACATTAACAGGACTAGATCATATGTTCAGTCAGCCCCTCACCTCTTTCTCTGGGTAGCCATTTGTACTGCAGTGTGGCTCAAACAATGAGATATTCTTAGAAGACTAATTATTCAGGTTCCTATACTCATGACAAACATGCATGTACACTAGCCTCTTGGGCCACTTGTGGTCCTCCGTTACTATTTTTACTCTCTTTGAGTAATACAAAATCCCCACTGCTGGTAGCCCAAAAATGTGAGAATGTTTCATGCCTCTCCAGTTCCATCAAATGTGGATGCAGGAAAATGTACTATACTATACTTTACTATACCTTCACTTGGCTGATAAAGGATAAAACCTTACCAGTGCAAGCTTTGCCTGTGTTCTAGTCATCACTTGTGCTGACTCATGCATAAGTACTGTTAAAATGTTGGTAATTGTTAGCCTATCTGGGCTTATAATTGGCCTGCTGTTCTTTTCATGCAAATGGGTCAGTGCATGTGGTAAGTGCATTATCAGGATGCTTGAAAAGATTAAACTGGTAGAAGCTTTCTGTGTGGCTTTTTATAAAAGGTAGATCTTTTCACAGCTCTGGCAACTCAGGCAACCACAGGGTTTAGAGATGACCCAGCAACAATCCAGTCTCCACTGTGGAACTGATGACACCATTTCTATCCAAGGGTTCTTGCAACTGGGCTGATTGTTTGCAGCTGTACTAACAATTAGCACAGTGGCAAAGGGCTACTAGATTTCAGGGCCCCAGGTATGCCTAAAGTTTGCTGTACCTCAGCTACTTTCACTGTCACAAAGGAGGACAGAATGTAATGAGCTTCTCTTTATCAGACCATGAGAGCTCAATATTTCACTTCAGCATCTTTGCTGAACTGGTTTGGCTATTGGTGTATCTGTTGTTCATCTACTGTCTTACTCCTGTGCTCATTTGTTTAACATCACATATTATATGAATCAAGACAAGTAGTATTTGAATGCGTACTAAAGAATTCCTGTGTATTTTCATCTGTAGCAAAACCTGTGATAAGCCCACTTGAGCTTCGTATGGAGGAATTGCGGCATCATTTTAGGATAGAATATGCAGTAGCAGAAGGAGCAAAAAATGTTATGAAGTTGCTTGGATCTGGTAAAGTGACTGACAGGAAAGCACTCTCAGAGGTAAATTTATCATAGTAAATAAAAATTTGTCAATTCAAATTTCAAGTTATTTTCTTAACTGCTTTCTTTTTCTTAAACAAGGCTCAAGCAAGATTTAATGAATCAAGCCAGAAGCTCGACCTCTTAAAGTATTCATTAGAACAAAGACTGAATGAACTCCCCAAAAACCATCCCAAAAGCAGTATTATCATAGAAGAACTTTCACTTGTTTCTTCACCAACTCTGAGTCCACGGCAAAGCATGCTATCTACACAGAATCAGTACAGTACACTATCCAAGCCAGCAGCTTTAACAGGTTTGCTGTAATATCCATAGCTTTAGTGTTATTTGCCTTTGCACATTGACATTCTTTTTTCACAGTAAAATACATGGGCATATTCCAGTCTTTGTAGATTGAGAATAGACTTAGAATATAAAGGACATAAAATCATTAGCTACTTAAATGTAATTTCCTTAAAGGGTGTAATCAGTTTTCTTTGAAGTGTGTGTGAGGGGGTTGTTTATAGTAATTGCATCATTGTAAATATTTCAGTTGCTCACAAACCTCAAACGTCTAACTGGTGTCTTCAGTAGGTTAGGTAAGGCTCTTTTTATGGCATATGTTTGTAAGAGGAAAGTTATACTGGTCTTACACAGCAGCCCCCAAATACTTTCATACTGAGATTCAAAAAAGAAATCATTATTGTGGACTTACTGTTCCAACATCTGGTGAGCAAGAGAATTCTTTCCTCCTGCACCTTGCACCAACTGACAGGACCTGCAAAGTTTTTCTGTCCACTGGTAGATTCGGATTCAGTATTTGGGAATATTTGGTCCAATTTCCAAAATGTTTTGAAAACTTTTGAACCTTCATTCCTTATCTTACAGTTGTAAGCTCTCAGTGGTCAAATACTAGACTAAAGTATTGGAAGCAGAGTGCAGTCTTAATCCCATGCCACTTACTTGTGATGAAAAGTTTTGCTAAAATAAAGATTTCCACAAAGTATTAAGACTTTGCTAATAACATGAACAGAGAATTTCAGATAGCAGGCGCACATAAAAATGCAACTCCTATTTACTTGTGCTAATGAGTTTTCTAGATTAAAGTAATTAAACATAAGAAATTAAGAGTTGGTATTCCACAAGAATAAATGTCTGCACAGGGCTTATGAAAGTTGAGGTTATATAGTCCAGCAGTTTCTCTTGACAGTCTGTACGTGCATCTGTAATTGCAGCTCTCCATAAAGAAAATAAATTCCAAGATATCTCATATGCTTAATGAAGATCTTAAATATATCCCTGCAGATTTTACTTGCTAACTTGAAACAGGTGTTGAATAAAAACTCTGTTCCTAATATGTTGTTTACTAAATTATTTAATAAACAAGCAAATTAGAAGCACTAGCACAGCTGTTAGCTTGTGTTTCCCAAAATGACTTTAGTTTTTAAGTTGAACTTACAGCAGAATGTGTGTGTGTTTATGTGTGAATGTATATAAAATATCCAAGACCACCTCTTAGCATTATTGCACCATCTTTAGGCATAGGATATGTAAAGTTGGAATCCTCTAAGTTGTGTATGTGCTGAAACCTAATGAACAAAAGGATCAAACGCATGCTTTGCAAAGCAAGAATAATGTTCTGAAATGTGTTACCTGTAAAGAGTCAGGGACCAGACTTGGTGCCATGCGTCCTTTTGAAAGTACTCCTTTTCAGTACAAATGTATAGGAAGCAGTTCTTAACATCTATAGACTTTGTCTGAGGTTAAAAACGAGATAAGGCATGTCTATGTAAGAGCTTTTATACTACCCTCCATTTATGTTCAGCAGTTATTGGTGCTGTTCCTGTTCGTGAACAATTTGTATTGCAGAAGTTGGTGCTTTGCTAGGAACATGACTCAAGGCAATCTGATCTCATCTTAGGTACTTTGGAGGTTAGACTCATGGGTTGCCAAGATATTCTGGAGAATGTCCCTGGTCGATCAAAAGCCACATCTATTACACTACCTGGATGGAGTCCAAGTGAAGCCAGATCGTCTTTCATGAGCCGAACAAGCAAAAGTAAAAGTGGGAGTAGCCGAAACCTTCTGAAAACAGATGATTTGTCCAGTTGAGTGTCTTTTACTTTTAAAAAAGATCTTAAGACTGTCATGAAATTTCTTAGTGGAGTTAAAGGTGTGAAATTTGGTTAATAGTAGTGCCTTTTTGTCATGGATATACTCAAGCATATTAAACCATTCAGGCTGGGACCTTGACCAAGTAATTTAGAGTTGTATTGTTATTGTTGTTATTGTTATTTAGTCCAGGGACATTTGTGCTATTATGCAATTTGAAAAGTGCAGTTTCAAATCAGCAGCAGTAAGAGATTTCAATCTTAAAAAGGGAGTTGGAAATGCATGCTTGGGGCATTTTAGTTAATAGTGGACTTGGCTAAAATAGATTTAGAAAAGCCATCCAACCGGAAAATAAAATGTATTAATTCCTAACTGATTTCAGAGTATGTGTAAGGCTTAGCCAGACTTGCTCAACAAAAGAGCCACATATGGTCAATGTCAGATGTTTGAGAGTTGTAAGCGGGTGCTCATGGGTGGCAGCAGTGGGAGGCAAGTGGACACCCGTGAATGGCAGCGGCAAGCAGCGAGTGGCAAGTGGGTTCCCACAGGTGCCCATGGGTGTGAGTAGCAAGCCACAAAATAAATAAGAGCCACATGCCACTCCTGAGCCACACTTTGGCCACTCCTGGTGTGTGCCATGTCAAACTCTTAGTGTGTGATATAATTAGGAGTACAAAAGGATCTTCGTGCAAGATCCTTTGTACTTGTAAGCCTGCTACTTTTCCTATCTCTTGGTTGAGGAAAGAGTTAGGTGGCAGTTCTAGTGGACTAGTTCTTGTACCCCAGAATATAGCATTGCCTCAGGACCCTGGCAGCTTCTGGGGGAGAGGCTACTCATCATAGTCTGAACATTTCAAACTGGGGAACCTAGATTTTCTTTTAGTGAGAAAGGGCAACCACTGTGGAGTTCACCTCCACTACTGATTACTAGTTAACAAGGATAAGGTGAACCAAGATATCAAGCAATTTAAATAACCCTAAATTAACAATGACCATGATTCTTGTAGTTCATGCATGTATGGTGAGTTTTACTACATTCATATAATCTGTTTGGCAGGACTATTGTTGTTGTTATTCCTGAAAATACCTCTTAAAATGTTAAACTGAGTTTGGGTAATTACAGATGAAATCTGTGCTGTTTTGAAGTTGGATAATACCGTGGTTGATCAAACCAGCTGGAAGCCTATTTCAAATCAGTCATGGGATCAGAAATTTACGCTGGAGCTAGACAGAGTAAGGACCTCTTTATTGTTTTTACTGACTTGGTAACTTGCTTTTATATGACTGTATATAGAAAGATCCTGACTTGGATCCTATCTTCTGTTCCTTGAATGGAATGAATTCTCTTCATATAGTAAAATGTTGTTACTGTCCTTTCTGTAACAGACTGTACCTCTTGAATATTTGTTCCCGAGAACTGTAGGATCCTCTGAAGCAGAATGGCAGGAACTGCTGAGGAATAACTTAACAGGATGGGAGAGCATAAATAAAAGTGCATTCCACTTGCACAAAACTCCCACCTAAGGCAGGGTCTTCTCCCTTGCCCTCTCTTCTTTTTAAAAGTTTATTATTTTATTTTATTTTATTTTATTTTTGCAACGAAACTCCCAGTATCAGTGGTTTATTCCTCTTTCTCAATATCAGGTTTTGTAACCCTGTGTTAAAAGGGAAAGTAGGCTTCATGGGGAAAAATATTTCATCTCTGACTGCATAACAGGGTTTCCAGTCTCTACATAAACCTGGAAGTTATTTCCATCAAACACAGGGCAAGCTACTTCTTAGTGAATTTGCATAGGATCAGGGTAATGTTCTAGTTAAAAATAAATACTACACCATTTGGAAAATGAAGAAAGTGGATAATTTTAACGTCCTCCTTGGAATGAAGTGGAAGTGTTGTACAATGTGGATCATCTGTTTGGCAGAGACTTTGGCAATATGTCTACACTGATTTAAAGAATGGCGTGTGCTTGCATACATGGTGATAGAAAACTTCTGTTTGATAAATTTGTAAATTGGCCTTTGTGAAACTGAGACAGAAAGAAGATTAAGAGCAAGAAAATAAAGTTTCGTATCTTGTCAAACAAATGTTCTCAAAATAAACCCACTCCACCTAATTTGATGTTTTCATAGTCTGCCAGCTGCTTTGTATGTGACAGTGAAATGAAATTGATACTTGGCCAATGTAAAAGAATTCTTCCAAAGTTAAATATATACTTCTTATTCTGAAAATTATGTTCAGAAATTTTATTGTTAATAAATTTGAATTTTTTTCAGTGTGATTTGAGGTTAGCATTTCAACTAATACTTTTATCTCAAATGAGATTTAAGCTAAAATCACCAAAAGCATGAGTGTGGTGTTTAGTTCAGGGCAAAAGGAGTATATGTAATTTACTCTGAAATTAGTGGAACTTAATGATTTAATTTTTGAATGTTTTCTGGAATGCATGTATTCTTTGTGAATGGAAACAGTGGACATGGTCTGAGGACAAGGTGATCACAAGAAATAACTGGGCCCTACACAGTGGGATCTAGTGATGGGGGGGGGAGGGGGGGAGAGAGAGAGAGAGAGAGAGAGAGAGAGATTATTGTAAAAGTGAAGCGTTGCTTTTTTGTCTCTCTCCCTCAGTATAAGCATCGGTCTTTTTAAAATTAAAGTTATGTTTTTTCTCTATCTGCATCATAAGATACACAGTTGATTTTGAAATTCACACATACTAGTTTACGTTTCTCCACCGTTAAGGCTGTGGATCATAAAGTGCTTAGTTCCAAGTGCCATTGGTTCTTCAGGGATTAAGCTTCTTGTGGTGCTGGTTTTACTTGTATGGAGGCTGTTTCAAATGGTTCTGTAAAGTAGTATTTTGCCTTGTAAAATCATGTACATTTATGACTCATCTTTCATGAAATGGTTTGCTTTGAAATAAATGTTATTGAATTTCTGTATGTGTGTTTTTATAGCAACAGTTTTAAATAGCCACAAAATTTAATTCTTGTGTTTGCAGAAGGCCCTGTAAAAACCTTTGTAGTTTAGGGTTTTCTTCTTCATCTTAACTATGAATGAGCTAAGTGGAAGGAAAAGGAACCAGTCTGTGCATTACTTGCAGCTTCCAAGTTAGCCCAGTAATGTATGAAATCAGTGCCTGTTCAAAGATGGGCTTTTGCTGGTATGGGAATATTGGGCAGTTTTCCATGCTGCTGCAGTGTCTTCCTTGACTATGTTGTGTTAGTATATTTGTTTCCCGTCGTTTGAGAAAAATACAGCATGTCCCAAAAAATTGACATAATTTTGTAGTCTAATAACATAGCCAGTTCTCATTCAAATGATCTCAAATTTTAACAAAATGTGTAAAAACTAATGTTAGTTACACAATGTTACGCAAGACATGCTACAACATGTTTGGCAGGAGGTGGACTACCGACTTGACGTGTGTCGTGTCACAGGCGGTGCACATATTGAACATTTGTGAAGCTTTGTGAAATAGGTTATAAAATCTACATTCCTGTGAATCTCTTGTTTGAATTTTGATAAATAAATCTTTTATTGTTCAACATGAAGCCTATTTAATTTCATTTGCCTAGGTCTAGGACATGTAGTTACTTAAATACTATCAAATTTTTTGGGACATCCTGTATTATCTACTCCTTGTGCCAGTGATGGTTGCTGTTGGCATAGGGGGCATTGGATATCACTTGTCACCAGTTGAGTCATTAGAAATGTCACAACTGCTGTCATTAAATATTTTTCTAATTCTCATCTCCCCTCAGTCACGTGAATTAGAAATTTCTGTGTATTGGCGTGATTGGAGATCCCTGTGTGCAGTGAAATTTTTGAGACTAGAAGACTTCTTAGATAACCAGCGGCATGGAATGTGTCTCTATCTTGAACCCCAGGGTACTCTATTTGCAGAGGTCAGTACATATATTTTTAGAATGTTATCAGATGGTGTGAATAATTTCCAAAATGTATTATTTTGAAACTTAATAAACTTAGTTCCTCTTGTCCAAATTACAGGTCACATTTTTTAATCCTGTTATTGAAAGAAGACCAAAACTTCAAAGACAAAAGAAAATTTTCTCCAAGCAGCAAGGTAGTAGGACTTTATGAACTGTGTTATACAAACAAAAATAAGCTTGCACTCTTAACTGAACAGGAAACTGATATTAATGTCAAATTTCATGTACAATTTTTGTTTTGTGTTTGTAAATGTTGTTTTAAATTGTGAAACCTGTTCTTTAACCAAGAATGGGTATAAAATATGGAATATGACATACAGTTTATTCATCACAGGTAATGCACTAATGAATATGAGTTCTCATTAAATTATAGCTTTTGGTGGTAACTCCAAAGATTACTTGCTCTGTTTTCTTTATCCACAGGCAAAACATTTCTCAGAGCTCCTCAAATGAATATTAATATAGCCACCTGGGGAAGGCTGGTGAGAAGAGCTATTCCTACAGTAAACCATACTGGTACCTTCAGCCCTCAAGCTTCGGTGCCTGCTACAGTTCCAGTAGTTGACAGTCACATTCCTGAATTAGGGTCACCAACTAGGTAAATGGCTAAGATGTATAATCAAAGCTTCACAGTGATACTTTGGTGAAAGCCGCATGATGTATTTGCTGGTTTAAAAGCTGATACTTGTAAAGTGGTGTTTAGAACATTTTGATGTTCTCCCCCACTGTCACAGTGCTTACCAAGTCAATTGCTTCCTTTTAAGTGACTCCCCTGTGGGCAAATTGGTATTTGAACTTGAACCTCAACCTTCACATACTCCACCGCGTGCCTCTTCCCTTGGAGAAGTAAATGAACCTTCACCTGAGCTGAAGGTTCAGTCTACACCCACTCAGGCAAGACTTCTAAAATATATTTAAAACAATTGCACAATTTATTTGTTGAAAAACGTTGTCTCTCAAAGTCATCTGTTCATAAAGATTTCATCCTTGATTTGTTTTATTCAAAGCATGCTGTTACAGAGATTTTCTGTGTGTAATTTGCTCCACTCCGAAATGTTATAGTTATAATTATTTTCTTTTTGAGAATCTGGCAATGCAATATGGCTTTTCTTTTAAATGACTGCCCAAGTGACCATTTAGCACAGTGCCATTGAAAATATAGATACTTGGGCTAGAATCGAAAAACTTATCTCAAGATTGAAGTTGACCAGGGAGAGCTCTTGATTTTTTGCAACTTGACCAGCAGACCAGTGAGGAGATACCAGGAAGAGTGCTTCTACAGCTTCTCCCAATTTCAGAAGTCCTTTCAGATGTGGTATGAGGGAAGGCTCTTGAACACTCTGGGTTACACAGAACTAGCTAAATAGATATTTGGATTATAACATTTAATGTTTCCAGTATTTTCTCTCAGCCTAGTCAGTACTTAAGCATCAACCAAGTTTCAACCCTCCCTTATTTAGAAATCTGTATTTCACCATATGAAAATATCACTATAATAAAATAACTTGAAGCATATTTAGATGTATGTTAAAAAGAGACACTGGTGGTAAGCATCATAATCAACAAAAATTTTGGTTCTAAACAAAGACTTGTGAAGTTGTTTGAAAAGCAGTAAGGCTGGACTGTGGAAAAACGTTCCTGAGCTTTTGAGCCAGTGCTGAGAAGGCTCCACTTCTTTGGATTTCTCCTTTAAAGAGGGTATTTTGAACAGAGCCTCCAGAGGTCTTAGCATGTGATATAGGCTAGCTGTATACATACAGTGAAAGGTAATTTAGTCTCATAATAATAATTTTATGCATAGGTGAAACATTCACACTTTTTGTTCTGTTTTATTGATGTGAATAGCATAGGGATAAATGTAAAGTTGCTTGAGTTCTTATATGTTGTATGTCTTATACCAAACAATGCAATGAAGCGTAGTCAGAGAGAGAGAAAGAATGAGAATTTCATGCAAGACTCTTAAGTTCAGGCCTGCTTCATTCAACCTGAGATTCTGAATGCCATGGTCCTAGGGCAGGATCTAGTGGTACTAGCAGGACTTACTACTAATGCAGTTGGGAGCTAACACCATGTAAAGCTACCAGAAAGAGTAGAAACGCTTCCATTCGAGAAACAAACATTTCTGGGGTTGCTTTCAGAAGCTCTGATTTCTCTTGTACTAGTGGTGGGTCCTGTGGTCAGCAGAAAACTAATTGGAGGTGCAGTGTTAATATTAGATAGTTCTTCCAAGTCTGATGATTTTTTAGCATTAATCATTTAGATGGAATGCTCTTCTCCATTTTTTTGTAACTTTCATTTTTTTACATCTTCAGAATTTTTTTCTTCTACATATTTCACAGGATACAGACACATTTGATTTTGAAAATGACAGAAATAATTTTGTCCCCAAACTTCAGCCAGAAATTATTTGTGAGACTCAAATTTCAAACTCTGATATAGAATATACAATACGGGAGCCTGAAGATAGAAGGTAAGGGCTTTTATGTTTTAAGACAATATACAACACTAGCTCAATATTTACTTGAAATTTTCATTTACTTATTAATTTGTTATATTTCAGAATTCAACCAAGATTTCAATTTAGTTTACAAGATTTCCGATGTTGTGCTGTACTGGGTAGGGGTCACTTTGGAAAGGTATGTGTGATTTCTTAGAATCAGAGTTCTTGGTCTGTAACAGCTTTAAAATATCTTTAAAGTATTCATAAAATAATAAGGGTTGGACCAGTTGTAACTAAGATAAGCCCCATTGATTTCATTGAGTCTGCTCTAAATGTGACTACATCTGGATCTGATCCAAAGTGTTTTGATGCTAAATACAATTAAAAACTTGCCAATTGTCTTGTATTTCAGGTTCTTTTGGCAGAGTATAAAAATACAAATGAAATGTTTGCTATTAAAGCATTAAAGAAAGGAGACATTGTTGCTCGTGATGAAGTAGACAGGTCAGTATGAAAGTCTGAAGTAATTAAATCTTTGCCAAATTGCCAAAAAGTTCCGAATGAAGATGCAAAGTGTTACTTTAGCAGTGGCCAAGGCTGGCACTTACCCACTTGGTTTGCTTACCTTTTTCTTCATTCAAAAAATGGGACTACCATAACCTATTGCAAACTTGCTCTTAAAACCCACATGATTTCAAAATTGGTTTTCCATACATTGTGCAGTGGAGGTGGGTACTTCCTCCATATTTGCCCTCCCACCTCCTGAGATCGGCAGCAGAGGCCCTCCTCCAGGAACCCTCCATGAAAGATATTAGGAGGGTGAGCACCCAGAGGAGTGCTTTCTCTGTGGGGGCACCCCACCTATGAAATGTGCTCCCCAGAGAGGTCCGCCTGGCGCCATCATTATTTGTTTTTCAGCGCCAGGCTAAGACCTTTATATTTAAACAATATTTTAACAACTTTTAATATCATCTATAGGTTTTAATTTGCAGCCAGAGAGAATCTGGATTTTATTTGTACTATTTGTATTATGTTTGTTTATTTTATGTAAGCTGTCCCGAGGCTATGTGATGGAATGGCATACAGAAATTGTACATACATACATACATACATACATGCTGCTGTTCACAGCATGAACTCAAAAGTCTCCTTGGTGGGTGAGACTAATTGACTGGCTCTTTGTAAATTCACCAGTCCAGTGAATTTCAGAATTTACTCCCTAATCCTTAAGAGCAAGCATGCCGACCTGTAAGTACTTGTAATAGAACTTAATTACATGGAAATATAGGATGGCAGCTACAATATGCTACACTTGTGTCCGGGACTGATAAAAATCAATGATTTCTTTAAAAAAAATAAAAAATCTGATATTTTAAAATTTAAATCAGTTCTTTTATTTGAATTGGATATTTTTAATAAAATGCTTTCTGAGGAAAATATAGTTTTCTTTCTAAGATAAATTATAGTCCAAAGTTTATTCATCATGAAATAAGGATTAGTTTTTAATTATGTAGCATGAGGCTATATATTCAAGCAGTGTTTAATTTTTTTTTTTTTTTTGGTAAATTAATTACATTAATCCATTCACAGTGTCATGTTCTTCCAGAGGTTTCTGTAGGATTACTGGGCACTATTTCTGTCTAGAAGATATTATTACAGATGCTTGGTTTTACAATTCTCAAAACTCTGAATTTGTCTCTGCAGAAATCATATGCCTCTTCTGCACAGTAAAAAGGTTATAAAATAAACAGAGTTGAGAAAAAGCCCTTAATTGCATTGTTCCTTTGCAAATCTATGTACAAAGAATCAACCCCATACCTCTTAAGTTAGGGGTAGTACCCTTACCCATCCTGACTCTACCCCAGTGTCAGTGAGGTTAAATGGTGCTGGTGCCATTCTGTAAGAGTAGTTTACATTAGTGCACAGTAATTTATATTAGGAGTTGGAATGGCCAGTAGTTTAACTAAAATTGTAGTTACTGGATAAATGTGGTTGCCTGCCATGTAAATAAACTTGGTGGAAATAACTCAGAAGGACCTGCTTTTGGAAAGGTTTTTTTTGGCAGCAGTGCTTTCCCGTTTGTAAACTTGTATAGGAATTGATAGTTAGGCGCTTTGGGTGGGGGCCACGCTTGCTCTAGTGCATTGAAGTAGTTTAGACCACAATATAATTGACTTTAAAACATTTCTGTTTTCAGTCTCATGTGTGAAAAACGAATTTTTGAAACTGTGAACAGCGTAAGGCATCCCTTTCTGGTGAACCTTTTTGCCTGTTTCCAAACCAAAGATCATGTGTGCTTTGTAATGGAGTATGCCGCTGGCGGGGATCTCATGATGCACATACACACAGACGTCTTTTCTGAACCAAGAGCAGTGTAAGTCCCCAGCTCTGATATGGACCAGATGGACGCTTACCACTTGCAACATTTTGTGATTTTGGTGTATTCTTCACGAGCAATTACATTTTAAGGATGAATGTAGACCAACACTGGCTCCCTGTTAACTGGCTGGATTGGGAGGAACCTCATGTCTCACGTCTTGCTATGAGGGAACTGCAGTTAGCCCTAGCTTGAATTTAGGCAGTAGCTGTCCAGCAACTCAGGCAGATGAGGCCTTTCTCACGCGTTGCTACCTGAGCCTTGTAACTGGAGATGCAAAGATGGAATTTAGTACCTTTTGCATGCAAAGCAAATGCTCTGCTACTGAGCCATGCACCTTTTTTCAGTCAAACCTTGTACATCTGTATTCAAAATAAAGTAATAGGAAGAGACATTTTTGTGGTACTGGTATAAGTTGTTATCTTCAACAGTTACCCTTTGCATAAGTATAAAAAAACTGAGAGAGATGAGAACTGACATACTGCATTTCTCTTTAAACAGATTTTATGCTGCTTGTGTGGTTCTTGGACTGCAGTATTTACATGAGCACAAGATAGTGTATAGGTATGTATTCATAAGATTTATATTTCTGTTTCACTGCGTATTGTGCTGCTTGCACTTGATTGGCTAATGTACTGTGGTTGTTCAGATTAATGCAAAAAGTTTCCTTTCCTTGCTTTTAGGGAAAGCTTGGTTCACACTGTAAGCATAATGCATTGCTTTTAATTTATTTTTGTAGAGATTTAAAGCTAGACAACTTGTTGCTGGATACAGAAGGTTTTGTGAAAATAGCTGACTTTGGTCTCTGCAAGGAGGGTAAGCTTTTTCAAAAGCAGTTCTACATGGCTTATAAGAGTAGTTAGTGTTTTATGGAAATGGCAGAACTTTGCAGCTCGCTCTTACAATTACTGCTCCAGGTCAACAGTATCGCTCTTCCACACCACCCCTTTTCCGCCTGCTCTTACCGCTGGGCTCACTGTGAGTTGCAAATCACATTCTCTTCCGTATGCTTTGTATGTTGCCACGTGGAGGAAGGAGGTGAGAGTTAGGTGTTTCATAAAGCAACTCTGCCAAGCTTCAAGATGCTCAGTGAACAGAGCAAAGGTTGAAGAGGTGGGGCAGGGGACATGAAAGAGCCAAGAAATCTCTGATCAGTGACTTTATCCCATGTGTGACAGAAAGAATGGCTTTTGTAGTCACATACATACATACATATATGTAATATGTATATATGTATACATATGTATACATATGAATGCTTTTTATATATATCCATATATATGCATATATATGGTTTTTCAACATTTATCAGTTTTAGTCACACTGAGGTTACATTATATTCAAGAAAATAGTAAATATTTTTACTAGTTCATTATGGGCTCCGTGCAGTCCCACATATGGGCCCTGTGCCTGCACAGCACAGCATTCAGAGCCTTCTAGAATTATGTGCTGAAATACTGGCAGGATCCATTCTTGAGGCTGATGAACATGAGATAGAGGTGAGCAACATAACTTTTTCCCTTTCTAAATTTTTTAGGCCCAGGTCCTTCTCCTATATTCCAGTTTTAAATTATTATTAAAATTCAGATATTGAAGTCCATTAATATTTTCTTGTACAAAATCTACAATGTGGCCAGTATGTGCATTTAGCTAACAAGAGGAAAATGTTAATGTGTTGAAACGGTTTAATTGCTTATGTTTTTTAAATAATCAGGCCTTTTAAGAAGCCAGAGTCCTTTGGCATCTTTATAAATTGTATAACTTTATAACTTTTTGTGGCATGAGTTTTCATAGGCTAAGCTATCTACTTCTCACATGACGTTATGAGCTAGAGAACTGAGTTTTTCTCTCCAAAGGATTTGGAAAGGCTATACTTTGAATTTTATTTCTTATTCAAGAGTCATAACAAATTATATTTTTGGCATGTGAGACATTCCTTTAGGACTCTCATAATGGGTCAAGAAGTTTAATTTTTATAAAATGAGTAATTTTGTGTTGGGAAAAAAAGGTGAGATATCCGTATTTCAATTATGTTTCCTATCTGTTCTACAAAAACTACAATCCTGTGTACATTTGCAAGAAAGTAAATTCTGAATTTTGTAGATCTCCTTCTGGAGCTTATATTGGGTTAGTCTATAGTACATTGACCTAATTTACACCTATCATGGGTTGTTTAACCCATGAATTGATGGGGTGTCTAAAGCAAGCTGGACCATGTGTGCTCACTGCTTCTACTTTGCAACTGGTTTCATCAACAGTAATATTAACACATCGTTTCTGGGTTGTTTGATGTGACATGTAAACACAGAACTCTGTATTGTTGAAAGACAACCAACTCAAGTTTTCACTATACAACAAAACTATTGAATTAGACCATGGGTCCTCAAACTAGGGCCACGGGACGGATTCGGCCCGCCATGGCCATTGGTGGCTTGCTCACTTGGAGTTGGTCTCCGAGCAAGTAAGCCGACGCCAGCCTCCCTTACATGCGGGCTTGCCGCTGCCTCACAGTGCAGGCGGGGAGCTGGCGGCTTGCTCGCTCAGACGTGGCTTTGGACTCGCTGGGAGATCTCCAAGCGAGTGAGCCACTGCCATGCGTGCCCAGTGCCACCTCGCACGTGCCCAATGGCACCTCACTGGCCCGCACTCTTAGGCACCCCCACCTCACTGGCCTGTCACGTCAGCCTTTCAACTGGCCCCCTATTGAAAAAGTTTGAGGACCGCTGAATTAGACTCTGGATTGTTTGCCGCTCAACTTAAAACAACTTAACAAGGCATCTCTCCATTGTTTGAGAAACTTGGTGCAAAGCAGTAGTGAGCAGGCAGGGCATCCCTGACAGCTCCTGGCTTAAATAACCAATGGGTTGTCCATATGTATGAACCGGGCGATTGAGTATGCTTTCATGCCCACTGTCATAAATGACAACCTCAATTATTTTAGAAAACACCATTAATATTTTAAAAATGCTTACTTTTGATAATATTTTTAACTGCTACTGTGAGAGAAATATGAAGGCATTCCTTGCATGATCCTTTTTTGTCCTCCCTCTCTCTCTCTCTCTCTCTTGGTGGGTTGGAGCCAACCTTATTCATGCTTAGAGTAGATCCATTCAATCAGTGACACTGAGGTAACTCTCCAGTATTCCATTCTTGGGCAAGGTACTGTAGCTTATGGTAGTGTCTCAGCTTCTAGGTATTTCCGGATAGGGCGGATTATCTAAATCCATTTCAGTCTTGCTTTGGGCCTACTTTTCAGACAAAGACTGCTTTAGTCAACTTGTTTGTTTTTATTTAAAACATTTATATGCTGCCTAATCTATCAGTGAAATTTTAAGATGGTTTACAAAAACATATTTAGGCATACGTGTCACATCTAAAATGATTTGCCGCTCGAACAGTTTTAATCTGTTGGTGGATGCTGTCATTTTCTTCTGAATGGTGCGTCTTAGGGTGAAGTTCTATTTGTGTTTAGACAGCAAAAGTCCTTCAGTTTCTGGAATTCCCTGTGCAGTATGTCTGGCCAAGAATCATTGGGAATTGACAGACTTTTTTCTGCCTAAACGTGCATACGATTAATAAATAATAACTACATACACCTTTGTTAGTTAAAAGGGTGTTATTTTTACAGAGTAAATATATTGGAATCATGTTATATCTCCATATTTCAGGATTGTTGTTAATTACTTTCAGACTACTTTAAACCCTGCCCAATCTTCATCTTATTCAATTGAGTGAGAGAAAAGGGGCAGAGCAGGAAGGAATAGTTATGGTGACCCTCATGGGAACTGCTTTTATGGATCGCTAGAGACAAGGGAAACGATGATTTCCTGAGTAGTTTCAGTTAAAAATACAGCACAGTGCCTTGAACATGCCACACATGCCTTACCTTGTCAGTCTACTTAACTGTGCAAGAATGATAGTATTTCCTCAGAGCTTGGTCTTCATAACATTTCATTGTATCAGAGTTTTTATGTTTTAGTCTTGGTTATGGTAGGGATGACAGAGTGTATAATGCACACTCCATCATGAAGAGAGTAGGTGGTGGGAATCTGTTCCTTTAAAATACTTGTAACTAGAGACGGGATGGTTTGGAACTTAATTTCCAAGTAATTTAGAATGATATATGAAACATGCTAAATAAACTCATCACACTTCATAATTTTGGACACATGTTAAGTGCAAGTACCAGAGTACAACATGTTTCCTGATATCCAGATATAAAACTAACCTTGTAGAACTAAATGTACTTTTGAAATCATATTTTTCCGACTTACAACCATATTTTTTCTTTAAAAAATGAAAACTTCTGCAAAAAGTATGTGTGGCAAAATTCCTGTGCCCTCTGTATACAAGCAGAATAGTTGTTAGTAATAAAAATATTCTTGAATAGTTGCTCACTTTTGCCATTCTGTAAAATTTGGCACAGCTTGCATGTTGTCCCCTTACCTTTAAGTTGTTCTGTAAAAAAAAAAAAATTCTGTCTGGCATATGTAAATAGTATTAAGCTGTTAGCTTTGTGAAAGGTTGATGTATTTATATCTTGGTTGCACTGTATCTAAGAAAACTTAAATCTAGAGGATCACATAAGTCAATTTGACCTATTTTGGAGGCAAAATGAAATGCCTATCATTTGCTCAGATAACAGTGTTGAATAAATTGAATATAATTTGAGGCTTTACTAAATTCAAATTTCCTGATTGTCTGCAAGTTTGGTTTTTAAAAATGACAGCATAGTAACACCTGAAGTAAATAACTGCCTGAGTAGCAGATATGTGGTGGTATTTAAAGTTTTAATCAACTTTTAAAAAAAAAGTTGTTCACCTTAAGTCAACTTTTCAAGTTGAGATCATTTTTATGAGAAGGAAATTCATAGAGATACAGCACAACACAGCATTTTATATTTGAAGTCACTACCTCATTCATTCTTCATATAATAACCACATAGTTTTAATACTCTTGCACTGTTAAAAACAAGCTGTTTACTAGAACATAGAGATGAAAGGGAATTACGTTCTGTTTTTAGAATTTGTGCAATTGTTGCAGGAATGGGATTTGGTGACAGAACCAGTACATTCTGTGGCACTCCAGAATTCCTTGCCCCAGAAGTCTTGACAGAAACATCCTATACCAGAGCTGTAGACTGGTGGGGGCTTGGCGTGCTCATCTATGAAATGCTGGTTGGTGAGGTAAGCTTTGCAAAATGTACAAGTATTTCTTTATCCATCTACAGAAGGTTCAGAAAAGATGCCCATTTGGACAGTTGTTGCTGAATGCAGGATCCTGCCCTCTTAGTGTCTCACTGTGCTTTGACTTACTTAATTGCAAACATTCTTCCATAAAAATATATTAATATTGTAATTTATGCAAATTATTCATAGATGTGGTTTCTCCCCTCTCCCACAGTCTCCCTTCCCAGGAGATGATGAAGAAGAGGTTTTTGACAGTATTGTAAATGATGAAGTAAGATATCCACGGTTTCTCTCTACAGAAGCCATCTCAGTAATGCGAAGGGTAAGACTTCTTCTAAGGATCATACTGTATTAGAGCTTTAAAGTTAAAAAAATATATATTCTTTATGTTGTACTTCACCTTTCTGCCAAAACATGGCACTCAAGGCAGCTGAATGCCATGAGCTTAGGTGTCAAATGGAAGTATGCCTTGTAACTCCAAAGCCTCCACATGAAGAGTCCTGCTTCTGCTGGGTAGAACTGCTCCAGGTGTGGCTTCTGTGCAACTGCAGGATTAGCACCACTTGTGAGCCAGGTGACTTTTCTTTAATTGATGCACCAGAAAAAGATGCCGCCACGTATACATGCCCATGACAAAGAGACCACTAGAACTTAAAATTTTGTAGCAGGGCAGCAGTGGATGTCATAGATAATTTTTACAGTCACTTTAAAATGCTTTTATAGTACTTTCCTACATTCTCACTGATGTTCAGCTATTACACTGGATAGCGCTGAAGTAACTGATACAAAGAACATGGTTCTCATGTAGGCTAACTGTGTAAGTTCTTTATATTGTTGACAGCTTCTGAGGAGAAATCCAGAACGACGTCTTGGTGCTGGTGAGAAAGATGCCGAAGATGTCAAAAAGCATCATTTTTTCCGGGTGAGTGTCAAACCCAGTGCGGGTACAGTCTAGCAACAGCCACAAGGAGGAAACTTAAATGGTGCTTTCTTTTACAGCTGATTGATTGGAATGCATTGCTTGCCAAGAAAGTGAAGCCTCCTTTTGTACCGATCATAAGAGGAAGAGAAGACGTCAGCAATTTCGATGATGAATTTACCTCAGAAGCGCCTATTCTCACTCCACCACGGGAGCCTAGGATACTTTCAGATGATCAGCAGGAAATGTTCAGAGACTTTGACTACATCGCTGATTGGTGTTAATCCTAATTTAGACACTGTGAAATTCTAGCAGACTGTGGCTCCCGAGAACAGCATTTGCCTGGCCTTTGGATTGGTCTCTGAGTTGCCTGTAGCTTCTGATTTTTAAATCATATGAAGATTTTTTAAAGTACTGTTTTTAATACACACAAGGTGTGGCCTTTTTGGGGTATATCTTTTTAAAGAAAATCTTGAGCACTGGAAAGCAATTCTGTGCAGCTCTTTAACCTGAATTGGTGGGTGCAGCCTATGTGCTACTCTAGTACAGACACCGTTGTACTGTATCTTTATTCTTCTGCAGCAGAACACATTGCAAAATACCTGCCTTAAGAAGTAGGATACCAACCAGATTCTGAGCTAAACTGATAAAACCTACCCAGGTTTTAATAGAAGAAGGCAAAAACTGTTGGTCCTTTAAAAGTGAAATTATTATAATCTTGCAAAAGACCTATGTAGACCTAAAGACTGTTAAGCACACTGTTGAGTTTTAAAATAATACGGATTGAGTGCTGAATGCCTTGTTTTGTAAACTTTCTATGGTATTTATTAGAAGGGGAAATGTTTAAAAGCCTTACACATACGAAAACAGTTTAAGTACTTCCATTGAGAGAGAGGAGGAGAGGAATGGAGGACTGGTCCTGAAAAATTTACCAAAGTCGCTTGCCAAAACAATGTTTGCCTTTTAACTTTTTAAACACTGTTCATAAATAACCAGCAGATATGAAGAATGTAATAAATAAGAATGTTTCTTCAGTCTTAACCAGGAATACTTTTAGTGTATGCATTTCCCCTAAATGCAATCACTGTTCTGTACTCTTGAAGTTGTGTCTTTTCTACACTTAACTCTGTGGACAGAATATTTTTTAGGAAAGCAATGTATTTAGCTATCATGTACATCTTATATTGGCTGATGTGATGTTACCATATCACCTTTAAAGAATGAGGATCTTGAGTGTATACACATGGTGTACATGTTTATTTGGAAGTTATAGTATATTTTTTTCAAGATTATAAACTGTACCAGTTTCTTTAGATTTTGTTGAGTGGCTATGTGAATGTATTGTTAGATCCAATTTAATGGGGAAAACATACTTGTATACATTTTAAGGCCACTGAATTCCAGAATCTTCATTGGCAATTATTGAGAATAAGGGTAAAAGCAATATGTTTTAAGAGAATGTATAAATATTTTTGATAAAACTTGTATATTTTAAACCTCTTAACACTATGCTGTACCTCAAAAGTTAATGTCTTTGACCAGATACTGTGTATGCTCCTTACAGACTTTTATATAGATTTCCAAATATTCTGTAAAAATATATTACAGAACTGACATTCCACTTTCTTTAGCATATTAAAAGTAGCTTCTGTGATCAGCCTTTTACCCAATAGTGCACAAAATAATTAGTTGTGAGAGGTTTAAAATCATTCAGACTTCCTCTTTTCACCTTGTTCCATAACAGATAAATAGAAATCAAATCACCATGTTGCGTTTGAGTGGAGATAGTGCAACACCAAGGTGCTGCTTTTATACCATGAGTTTTTCCCCCAGTAAACTATTAATGGGCCTGAATGTGATATGTTAATATTGTGTTGATTTTTCTAGAGGCCTGCAATAACATAAGGTGTAATTGGATCACTAGAATAATGTACATGCAAGCTTGTCCATGAGGGGACATAGGTAAGATAAGACATCCTTAAAATAATCATGACTATGTCTAATCTGAAATTGCTGTTTTTAAAATGTGCTATTTTAGCATGTTTTAGAGAATGCTAGTTTACTATTTCTTTGCCACCTCACATAACTATATCCTAATTAAACACTACACACCTGAGGTACAGTCTGCTAGCCCTTTTTACTTCCAAAGCAGAGCTACAGCCAGCTGGGTCCCAAATGGGTGCTTCAAATTGAAATTTTACAGATAGAATATTTTGTAAGTACATCTTGTACAGAAATGTTTGTAATTAAGAATAACTAAAAAAACATTAGAGGCAGGGTATGTTCACACAGTTAAGCTGAAAGAACGCACTAATTTTATCTAGTTCTAAAATATTTAGGCAAATTAAGATTTTAAACTCTAGATTGTAAATATATTTTGCTATACTTGTATGTGGCTGCTGAAGCACTTTGTAAAGAAATTAGAATATTTTAGAATGGTACACTATGCATTAAAATGAAATGTGCCTTTAACAATGTAATACTAAACTGTCTTGCAGTTAATTATCAAATTAAAGTTTAGTGAAATTTGTATATGAAAACATGATTTACTGATTTGAATCTTATAATCTTGTGTTTGATCCTTCTCTAGATAAAAATGAAGTCTTTGGAACTTTGTATGAATTATTCTTTCGGTGGGAGGAAGGATATAGTTAATAACTGTACTAGTTGCTAAAGGTTCATGGAATACAGAACTGGTAATTGTTTAGCAGCTACCTTTGTGGATGGATATTAGTTTTTTTGCTTGACTTCACTAGGTCATTATGTACAGGTTAAAAGGGAAGTTGAAATAAACTAAATTGACACATTCTGGCACAATCAACAGATGCCATGGCCTATCCTGTCATGTTTACCTGCATATTCCTAAACCAACAGAATGTACAAGTGGAAGCCTGCTAGCCATGGAATAGGCCATTCGGAGCTTGGTGGAATCATTCAGTATTGCCCGTTTGTGTAGGATAAGGGAGGAGAGCTTCCTTAGTAACTGTTGACAGACAAGGAAAGGGACTTTTCAGATCTCTTCTCTACATTGTAAAAGGCAACTAAAGTGCTCTTCCCTTCTAACACCTCAGCTACTCACCTATGTACAAAATAAGCAAGTGAAAAGGGGAGCAACTGGTAAGTATAGAGAGCTTCATCAAACAATGTAGTGCTACCTGGGAGAAGAGCAAGAGAATCCCTTTCTGATGCTTTTATGAGACTGGGTAGGGCTGATCCTCACATCATCAAAATACTGATGCTAAAGCAGGTGTAACTTAATACAAAAGAAGAGCTTGCTGGAGGATATATCACCTATGAGTAACCCATGATAGCACAGAACAGAACAGGTTTCTGAGGATAACTCCAAATACGACCGTCAGATCATGTTAAATTTGCCACAGACACACAGCATCTAAGAGTAGTGGTTGCTTGTGAGTTTAATTTCTCTGCCTCTGTTGCAGCATGGAGCTAAAGAAACCCATTGACAGCCCTAAACAAGGAATGAATACTGAGACATTATAAGGGGTGACTCTAGAGATGCCACTGTTGGCAATATCCTTGTAGCAAACCATACAAAATCGACTGAATTGAGAGAAAGCGATGAAGCAGTGTCTCATAAAAAATTGAGATTCTTCATCATGGCCTCTGTGCATCACACATATGGTGCTGTGGCTGCGCAGTGCCTAGGCCGGAAGATTAGAAAGCTAACGATTTTTGGCGGAAAAAGTCTCCGCTCCCCTTCTTCCTATAGTATAAATAGAGCAGAGCATCCGCCATTCAGTCTTTGCGACCGCAGTTTGCTGTGCCTCATGTCTGTTTGTCTCTCGCTTAGATTCTTGCCTTGTGCTCGTTTATGGTTACACTTACCTTGTTATACTCACCTTGTTTTACTCCCAGTTTTTTCTCTTATCCATGTTGTAGTTTTCTTCTTTCTAAAAAAAAACAAAAATATTATTCTTTATCCTCTGCACTATCATCTTCTCTTTCCTTTTTGCGATGGCGCAGCGGGCGGCATTTCGCAAATGTAGTGAGTGCGGCTCCAAAATGTCTCCCGCCGACCTGCATGACCTATGCCTCCTCTGCCTTGGTGTGGAGCATAGGACCAACAAGTGCGGGCATTGCCTGGCCTTTACCAAACAGGCCAGGAAGAATAGGTAGAATCCTCTCTGCAAGTTGCTGTGGGACCAGGCCTTGCTACAATCAGACCAATTGGTCCTAAGGCCTACTTCTTCCTTGACTGTGCCTCCTCAGCGCTCCGCCTCTACTTCGGCCACACCCTCCAAGCGCCCCGCCTCAACATCGGCCGCACCGCCACAGCGTCCTTCGGACGAAGGCACTGCCTCGACGGAAGCGCAACAGCTACCTTCTCCCTCAACTAAGCAAAAGAAGAAGTGTAAGCACTCTGAGTCTGATAAATCCTCTGGGCACAAAAAAACGAGGAAAGATAAAGTGGCCAAGGCGCCCCACAAGGGCAAGAAGCTCGATCGCCCCAAACACCAGGGCTTGGGTTCGTCGGGGTTTACGGTACCGACTCCCTCAGGATCGGCCCTGCAATCAGCGATGCAGGTGACTCTGCTAGGTTCCCCCAGGCAAATTGTCCGGCCTGAGAGCACGTCTCCTCCACATCCGGAGCTGCCACTTAGGGAATCGATCTCAGATGGAGAGATCAGAGACTCCCCACCGAGGGAACATTCCCCAACCCAAATGCCTACCGCTCGGCCACCTGAGGAACCTGTATCGCCACCTCGGCACAGAAGCCATTCAGCTGAATGCCGATTGGATGACTGGCCTATGCCGGCCTATGGTGGCTTCCCTGGCTGGAGTGGATACCAACCCTATCATCCACGGGACTGTAATTCAGCATCAATCCCAAGGGAGGTGCCATCCACTTCTGGGCATGCAGAGAGGAGAACTTCACCATCCCCAGAGACCTCCTCTTCCAGTGAACAATACCGCTACCACCAGGACTCCGATGAGTCGGAAGTAGACTCCACATCCCCTGATGTGGCCATCACTTCCCAGGACCTGGCTCCCCGGACGAGCCCCATGTCACCTTCTTGGAGCTCATCTCCCATCTGGTTCAGTCACTGGAGATCGAGGCCCATCATCGCCCTGGTCACAGCACCGATAGATTTTATGACATTGTCCGGGGAGAACAATCCGCAACCATACCATTACCTCTTATTACTACACTCGCCAGGCGATGGTCCAGCCCTGGGACTAGCCGGCTCAACCACAAGTGACGTCTCGCCGGTACGAGTCTGTGTACCGGGTTAGAGAGGCAGATATACCATTTCTGCTACGCCACCCCAAGCCAAATTCGGTGGTGGTGGAGTCGTCCCAGGGCAGAGAGGCTCACGGTCATACAACACCCTGCGATAGGGAAGGGAGGAAGATAGACATGCTTGCACACCGGGTCTATGTGGCCGCAGGAATCGGACTACGCATATCAAATTATGAAGCTACGCTGGCACGTTACCAGTTCTTCATAATGCAGAAACTGGATAACGTTGCTTCCTCCCTTCTGGACCACCAGGCAGACCTAGCCAGGGTCTTTATAAAAGAGGCAATGCAAGTGGTCATATAGCAATTGTCCACTGCAAGACATCATGTGGACACTGACTCTCAGGCCATGGTCAGTGCGATTTCCCTTCGACGGCATGCGTGGCTGAGGAATTGTAACTTCCCTGAAGAAATGAAGAGGAGGATAGAAGAAATGCTGTTCGATGGTACCGGGCTTTTTCATGCAAAAACTGATCCACAAGTCACATATGACAGCGCTTCGCATGGAGCTCCCGCAACACAAACGTAAGTGGCCATGGCCCAGGCCTTACGGATATCAACAATACCAACCCCGCCAGCAATATCAGCAAAGGCAGCAATGTAGAAGGCAACAGCCTCAACAATGTTTCTCTCAGGGCCGTTGATGCTTCGATACCGAAAAGTGTCCTCATTTACGGTCCTGGCGAGCCTCTCCACCTCCCACCTTCCCCTCTCCCTTTTGGGAGCCGGCTTCAAAGCCGACTCCCCATTTGGGAGTCTAGTACATCTGATAGGTGGGTGTTGTCCATCATTCAGCTCGGATACAGAATAGAATTCAACATCATTCCACCATCGAGCCCTATCCGTTTTACGCTGCCCTCTTCAATTTTATGCGATGAGGTTTACGAGCTACTTCATAAAGGAGCGATTCAACAACTCTCTCGCTCTGATGGGCTACACGGATTCTATTCTAGATATTTTACAGTCCCCAAACGAGACAGTGGTCTTCGTCCCATCCTGGACCTAAGAGATGTTAATAAATACATCAAGCCTAAAAAGTTCCAGATGACCACCCTACAAAATATCCTTCTGTTGCTGAGGAGAGGGGATTGGTTTGCCTCACTGGACTGAAAGGATGCTTATTTTCATATATCCATCTTTTCCAAAGACCTTTCCTGCGTTTTACTGTAGGACCTGATATATTCGAATTCAATGTTCTGCCATTCGGTCTCGCCATGGCACCGAGAGTTTTCACAAAAAGTATGGCCCTGGTGTGTGCACACCTGTGGCTTCAGGGTATACAAGTCTACCCGTACTTAGATGATTGGCTGATTGTGTCCTAGACTAGAGACAGCCTCCTTTCGGCTGTACATAAGATCTGTACTTTACTTGATGACCTTGGACTCTGCATTAACCGTAAGAAATCGTCACTTATCCCTACGCAGGTCATTAATTTCATCAGGGCACATATCGACTCCATCCTACAGAGGGCATTTCTTCCTCCATCCCGTCGAGCCACTCTTTGTGCTCATATTCAGCAAATTCAACAACACAGGACAGTACAGGCTGTCACTAAACAGAGGCTTTTGGGACACATGGCTGCCTCAGTTGCCATCATGCCCCACGCCAGACTCAGACTTCGACTGCTGCAGTTGTTCCTCAACAGATCATTTCACCCGCAGCGGGACCCGCAAAGCAAGTTTATTCGGATTCCACTTTCGATCCTTCGTACCTTGACATGGTGGACTACTGTAGACAATTTATCTATCAGCGTTCCGTTCCGACCGCCGCAAATGACAGTGACATTATACACCGATGCGTCCCTCATCGGATGGGGTGCTGCATGTGCAGGACTTCAGGTCCAAGGGACTTGGAACCAACAAGAAATAAGGAAGCACATCAACATCCTCAAGCTTCTGGCGATTTTCAACGCTCTCAAATCCTTTGAGACCGTCATACACTGCCAAGTTGTCCAGATTGCATCCGACAACATCGCTGCTGTTTTTTACATCAACAAGCAGGGCGGAACAAAGTCACCTCTCTTGGCTCAATTGTCGATGCAAATTTGGGATTGGTGTATCCCAAGGGACATAATGCTACTGGCGGTCCACCTTGCAGGAACCAACAACGTGGAAGCAGAAACACTGAGCAGACAGATGTCAGTGACCCACGAGTGGGAGTTGGATCAGCTGATTTGCGACAAACTGTTCCATATGTGGGGATACCCGGACATACCTGAGAGAACAGGGTATGCGAACTGTTTTGCTCCAGAGCGGGTATCAGACAGGACTCGAGGGGAGATGCCCTCATGATCACTTGGAGCAACGTGACTTTCTACGCATTTCCCCCGATCCCCCTTTTGATGAGGGTGGTATCGAAGATTGTTCTAGACAACGCTACGGGAGTATTAATAATCCCATGGTGGCCAAGACAACCTTGGTTCACCACTCTCCTCATCCAGTCCAAAGGTGTTTTTTGTCGGCTTCCAACGGTTCCTTACTTGTTGACACAGCACAATGGAGCAATCCGACACCCGGACTTGGCTTCTCTGAAGTTGACAGCATGGAACATCCGCTGGCCTTAGCTGCTCCATCGATCCTGATGGCATCATGACAAAACAAATACTCAGTTCAGCAGAGTACGTGACCGACTCCTCCTTCGGGACCATCAAGAACCGTTTCGGGACCGACGGACTTACATTCTGATATCCAATGATTCTCGAATCTGCACTAAGACCGTCTACGCATCGATCTTACACGGCAAAATGGAGAAAATTCTCATCCTTTGCCGAATTCTTTTTCTCTGGGATTGGCCTCTGTTGAGAACATTTTACAATTTCTGTTTGAATTACACCGTTAGGGACTTAAACTGTCATCTATAAACATTTAAGCTGCTGCCATTTCACATTACCAGGGCAACATACAGGGCTCATCGGTTTTTTCTCAACCTATGATTCGCCGTTTTCTGAAAGGACTACAGAACCTACACCCGTCAGTCCATCCTATTATGCCAACTTGCAGTCTTTCTGTTGTACTCCAAGTGCTTACAAAGCCCCCATTTGAAATGTAGACGGTGGATCTACATTTAGTATCATGGAAGACTGCCTTTCTTGTTGCGGTTACTTCAGCCAGAAGGGCTAGTGAGCTTTGTGCTCTTCGCATAGATCCACCGTTTTTGAATTTTCATAAAGAAAAGGTCATCCTTCAGATGGATTCAGCATTTCTTCCTAAAGTGGCTACATAGTTACATTTGAATCAGGACATTGTCTTGCCCACGTTCTTTCCATCCCCATCGACTCCGATTGAACACTCTCTCCACACTCTAGATGTTCGACACTGCCTGGCTTTCTATAGGTCTCGCACAGAATCCTTCAGGAATTCTAATAGACTCTTCGTTAAATACGCTGATCATGACAAAGGTTCTCCAGTCACATCTCAAGGACTGTCTAAATGGATTGCCCAGACCATAGTTCTGGCATATCAGCTAGCAAAGATGGACTTACCTATGCTCCCAAGAGGCCATTCTACGCGAGCAGTTGCAACTTCATTGGCTTTTGCGGCAGGGGTTCCGATCCAGGATATTTGTAGAGCCGCAACCTGGGCTGCCCTGTGCACTTTTGCCAGGCATTATCGCCTTGATGTACGTGCAAGATAGGATTGTTCCTTTGGTAGAGCAGTTCTCTCCGCCATTCTTCATTGATGACACCTCCCTCCTCCGAGTCTGGTAAGCTTGCTAATCACCCATGTGTGTGATGCACAGAGGCCACGACGAAGAAAAGCAGGTTGCTTACCTGTAACTGATGTTCTTTGAGTGGCCATCTGTGCATTCACACAACTCACCCGCCGGCCCCGCATGGTGTCAGTGAGTGGAACTGTTTTTTCATCGGTTCCGCACTGATTTTACGGTACCGATGATGCTTATTGGACTGCCGTCTTTAACTTCAAGGGGGCGAATGTCGGTCTTCAAGACTGAATAAAATGGCGGACGCTCCGCTCTATACTATAGGGGGGAGGGGAGGGGAGCCTTTTCCCCCAAAAAACCGTTAGCTTTCTAAGTTTCCGGCCTAGGCACTGCACAGGCGCAGCACCATATGTGTGAATGCACAGATGGCCACTCAAAGAACATCAGTTACAGGTAAGCAACCTGCTTTTCCAGAAAGACACAACGTGTTAACATTTGCTAAGTTACTGGGTTTTGGTTTTTTAACATGCACTTGTCAAAGCTTTATGCTGACCAGAGCTACATAATCGGTTGCTTAGTAAGCTTTTTCCTTGCACTATCACGGCTTAAGAATGCTCTTAGTGCAGTGCTTTTTTTGTTCCTTCTCTGCTCAAACTTAAACCAATATGCAAAATTTGATGGCAGTTTCTAGGAGCACAGACATCCTATTTTTAATTCATGTCAGAAATATTTTGTAATCCTTGGAGTGCAACACTTTTAATGTTGAATGTTCTATTTAATCTGGGGTGATCAGTTCTGCAGTTTTCCCACACATTTAATAGCTATGTTAACTACATCCTTTTATTGGTATTTGTTATTACATATTAATCCACAGAATCCATACAGTAGAGTGACACTCTAAAGGAAATTGAGGCCACAGCGATAAGCAACCATTAATATTTCAATAGGAATAAGCATCCCTGCATTTGCTTGCAGTACTTGGCAGAGAAGAAGTGATAATAGCAAGTTTCAAAGTTTTGGCATTTGCCCTTGAAGCAAGTTACCTTAGTGCTAGACTCTTTAATCTCAGTTACTACTAGCAGCCATTAACTACCGCATCAAACTCCATACTATGAAGTGTACTGTTGCATGATGTCCCTGCCATCTTCTCAGTTGATGGGTAGATATAGGGCACAAGCCATGGAAATCATAAGCCCTCAAACTTGGAAGCTTACCAGCATCCAATGCAGAGGAGGTGTGGCAAAGGCAATCTGTCTGCACCTCCCACTTCTGACCTAGCTGGGGTGCTTCCGCGGAAGGGAAGGAGGCCAGAGTGCCATCAGAACAGCTTGCATGCTGGTGGCCCTGGTCTTCATTCCCACCCCTCAAAACAGCCCTTTTAACAGCTCTCTCAAGGTTGCTTTCCTGACCTCAGGGCTTCTCACATACCCAAGGAGACCACATTTGGCTCCATCTCATTTCCCTTGATCCTGCAGCTTCCCAAAGGAACTTTACTTAAATTAGAACTCTAAGAGCACTTCAGATGTACCTCTTCAAGACTGTGCATTCCAATAGCCTGTTTGTCACATTTGCACAGGGCTACAAAGGCAGCAAAAACTATTCCATATCACTGAAGGGGTGGCTAGGCACGCTTTTATATAACCTGCCAATGGCAGCAATGCACCCCAGTCTCAAAGCTGGAGTTTCTATCTAGGTGGTCTTCAGCTGAGCTGGTGGCCAGCAGTAACAGGGGTCTTCCCATTCTGCCTGCTCAGAATCCTTTGACAATGTGACCATTATAGTTTGTGTTTCTTACCATTGTTGTTTGCCTTAAGAAGGCTTACAAATTGAAATAAATTAATGCTTGATGACTTTACGTGGCATTACAGGATTATTGTGGACAAAGGTTCAAAAGAGAACTACAGAGATGATCTAAATAAACATCATGGCTGGGAATAATTCTCATTATGAAAATGAATGTCCTACCTAAATTGAACTTTCTATTCCATACAATATCAATTTACATAGGAGTAAAAAGCTTTCAAGAATGGCAAAGACAATTGTGTGTATCTATTTGGAACTGGAAAAAAACCTAGGGTCAAGATGGAAAAAAAAGAGGTTTAGCAGTACCTAATATTAAATTATATTATTATGCAGCTGACCTGGTTTGGATTACAGATTGGATTAAAAATCCAGATGAAACATTAATAAAATTGGAAACAGCAGATTTGGAAGGATTACATTGTTATTTATGGGCTAAAGAATCAATTAAAATGATTTTACACTAAACAAAATCCCTGTAATCAGAGACTGTTTAATAAGAACCTGGTATTCTACAAGAAGCAGCATATTATGATAAGCATCTAAGAAAAACTAATGATTTTATAACATATGAAGATATGCTTGATCGACAAGGAGGAATTAAAACTTGGCAAAAATTAAAAGATAAAGGAAAAAAGATACAATGGCTTCTCCATTTTCAAATGTTTGTAAGATTTTAAAAAAGGAAATTTAAATAGGACGAGTTGCCGTAAGAGATCTGACAGAATTCAAAAAGCTGATTTTACAGCAAAAGGATCATTTATTAGGATGGATTTGCAAACAATTATTACAATATGATACAGAAACCAAAAAAGTTAAAACATGCATAAGATGGATGCAAATTTTTGAGGAAGAAATTGGGAAACTTTATGGATGAAAGATATAAAAAGCTACAGCCAGTCAACCATTGAAAAAATAGGCGCAAGATGTTGTCCGATGTTATATTACCCCAAAAGATACTGAGAAAATGGACAAAATTTATAATGGAAAGTGTTGGAAATGCAAGGAAGTGAATGGGACTGTTACAATCTGTGGTAGATGTGTAAAAAGCTCAAAAAATTAGAAGGAAGTACATTCTGAAATACAGAAAATTTTTTAAATTAACTTTTCTATGAATGCAAAGAATATCCTATTATCATGCCAAACTCTTCCAAGAAATATGAAGAATTGTTTAATTTAACAGCAGCAAGATTCACAATTGCAAAAAATGGAAAGCAGAAGACTGACCAACCAGTGAAGACTGGAAAAAAAATAAGCTAACAGAATATGCAGTAAAGGCAAAACTAACCAGCTATATAAATAGAAGACTGGCCAAAGAATTTAATGATAAATGGAAAGCTTATTATAGATATGTTACTTAATAATGAGAGAAAAATAAAATCTATAGAAATGTTATTAGTGAATTAGAATTTAAATATAAAGGCTCTGTTGCTGTTTAATACAAAGTTTTTAAAAAGTTTAGCTACATTGGCAGAAGACTTGGAATTGACAGAAAGCAAACTCAAGATATAAAATCATATAGTGTAGATTGTTTAGTATTAGAACATTAAGAAATGTAATCATTAAAAACATTGTTTCCAAAATAAAAACATTATAATGAACAAATCTGAAGCAATTGTACAAATTTAAAATATCTATTAAAATGTTGGATTTTTTTTAAATTTAAAAAATCCACTCCATGGATTTCGAGCAGAGCTGAAAAGCTTCTAGGAGTCCAAGGCAGTAGTGCGCCCCTCCTATGGAACCCACTGGAGGATCACGCCTGCCCCCCACCCCCCGTGCCAAATATGGGATTGCAGCTGGAAAAAGGGTGAGCTTGTCCCTCTGATGCCATTATACCACAACGTTTTTTAACTCAGTGAAAAATCAGGCCTTTGAGGCTGCTGGGGGACTAAACTTTGGTTCAAATGGATATAGGCAGCCAGTATGAACAGGCCAGAACTGTCTGATGCATTTCACACTGTTAAATGGGTAAAAACCTGCTGAACAGCTGGGAAACCACCGAATGACCAGTGGTTGGGAAAATGGCTTGCAGCCAGGGAAGGATGGCCCCTGGAGAGCTGGAGGACTGGATCCGGCTCATGTGGCTGAGGCTCAACACCCGAGACATAGAGAGAGCACTTCTCAGTCCCAGGATTCCACCCTGTGAGGCCAAGAAGCTCCGAGTGGAGGGTTTTGTGACTTTTTCTGACCTGGCTATATCCTATGGGCTTACTTGCTTTATATTTTGTTGCTTATCAGAGTTTCTCTGCTGCTCTTGCCCTTCATTTTTATTGACTTGACACGGGGGGGTTTCTCCCTAGTGCTTTCATTATTCAATCACTAGCTGCTTTGAATTTTTGCAAATGAAAGGCAGGGTAGACATGTTAAAAATATTAGAAATGATGCACAAAATGCCTTTTCCTCAAGCAAAGCAAAGATATTCACTTGTGAAAGAAAGCCACTACAGAGTCAAATGAATTTGGATTTCTGATGATTCAACCTGTGGATTTCACGGGAGGCTCAGTCTTTTCTGAGTTACATTTCTGTAGACTTGTAGAAATATTTAACTTTTGAGCATTGCACAAATTCGCACTTGCACTAATGTGCATCAGTCCAAATGCACACATGCATAAGTGTAATAAATTTCTTGAACCTCCCTAAAACATCCGATTCCATCAATGAGTGGCTGGTGGAACACAATTAACCTGGCAACCTGCGATACACAGTACGGATTTCACAAATTCAGTAGATGCCCTAAGCCACGCTACATTACTGACAAGACCACGTATGTTGATACAACACTGGAAAAAGCAAACTTGATGTAGCCATGTGTATGATCACTATCAGATGGTTTCTTTATGGAGTTTCAACACTGATCACATGCTCCACACCACAGAAAAAGTACAGATACATCCAGTTTTGGTTTTTCTTTTGTTTTGGTAGCCTTTGGATAGAGCATGGAGAAACCTAATTCCAGACCCTGCCTCTTTCATCATTCCATTCTGTGCCATTCCTAGAGGACCTGAACCCATTGCCAAGAATCCCAGGAGCAAAGATCTGCTGGATGGTTTTGCTTGTGGTCCCCCCTTGAGGAATGTGTTTCGCAGAGCTATTTCACATGGCAGGGCCGTTTTGGTGGCATCCAGGCTAAGCAGCCCCCTTACACCAGAGATTCAGCTATCCTTCACACTGTTGCCATTTCGGTGCCAGATAGATACTAGGGGCGTTCAATGTATTCTTGGTATCAGCACAAAGAAAAAGGAATAATTGAAATAACTTTATTTTTCCATGTAATCCCCCATAACTTCAATACACTTATTACCTCTAGAAATTAACCTTTCAATTCCCTGTAAAAAATGCCCTTCCTCCTTGTCTAAAAAATGTGCGTTAATTGCCGCCTTGAGCTCTTCGTCGGAAAATCGCTTTCCACAAAGATCTTTGTTTAAATTCGGGAATAGGTAGTAGTCACTGGGGGCCAGGTCCAGGCTACAGGGTGGGTGGTTTATTTTTTCGAAACCGGTCTTGCACAGCAGCCTTCGAAACACGTGCCGTGTGAACATGTGCGTTGTCATAAACAAGCAACACACCTGCAGTCAGTTTTCCCCTTTTTTCTTTAATTGCTTCTCTTAAATTACACAGAGTGGTTGTGTAAGATGCTGCGTTTATGGTTTCACCTTTTTTCATGTACTCAATCAATAAAATTCCCATTGAGTCCCAAAACACTGTGGCCATGATTTTTCCGGACGATGGAGTGACTTTGAATTTCTTTGGAGGGTCAGCACCTTTTTTATGCCACTGCATGGACTCCTGCTTACTTTCAGGGTTGTAGTGATGAACCCAAGTTTCATCTCCAGTAACAATCCGGTTGAAAATACTCAATAGATCTTCACCACAGAGCTATAAAAACTACCTACAGCACTCGACTCACACTTGTTTCTGAGGCGCCATGAGCATTCACGGCACCCATCTTGCAGAGACCTGGGAAAGGTTAAGATGGTCATGAAAAATATAAAAATATGGTACCAACAGATAGGTTTGTCATCTCTGCTAACATTGATTTTTATTCAGGCATCTTCCAATACAAGTTTCTCAATTTTTTTCACATTTTCTTTCATAGTGGCAGTAACTGGTCTGCCCGAGCGAGGGTCTTCAATGCTTTCTCTGCCCCTTTTAAATTCACTTGACCACTTTTGAACAGTAGATAATGAAGGTGCATAGTCCTGGTAAACAGCCACCATCTCTTTGTGAATGATTTTTTGACTTTTTTCTTGTTTTGTAAGGAACTTAATCACAGCGCGGTGCTCGATTTTCTTCAACATTGTCGTGTCAGTCATCATGGTCATCTTTCACTGATTACTAGGGAACTAATGATCACTTATTTGAAATTTTGCATGTATACCCTCAGATAGTGTCATTTGCTAATGAAATAATTAAATTACCCACATCAATAGCAAATCAACCCGATACCAAGAATATATTGAACGCCCCTTGTATCAATGTATTCGTGCGGGCACTGTGGTATAGGCAAAGGTTCCATTTATTTTTGTGTTCTAATGAGAGCATTGTTTTAAATTATATATTTGTAATTTAAGACTCAGAGTATTATTTATAGTGGCGTGCTATGCTTTATATCGACTTTTTAGTTCTTTCTGGTTCTTTGCAAGGGTGGATATTCATCAATCAAATGAATAATATGTATTTTGATAAGTTTCAACTGCCAAACTAGAACATCTGGAAATGTTGAACCCTGACAATTACCTAAGTTCCAACTTACACATTTTTTCCAAAAGGTCTGAGGGTCCCACGGGGAAAAAAAAAATTAATGCCATTACATGTGAGAAAGGAACATCAGAGAGAGCACAGAGTAGTCTCATACTTCCATCATAAGTAGTTCTGAAAGACTGTCCTTTGTGTATCCTATGCAATAGTGCTATATGTAGTCCAGAACCTGCCAAGGAAACAAGCAGGACAAATAGTACTGCATACACTTGCTTATTTCCTATTTGACTACCATGATCAACCTACCCCTCTTGAACTGTCTTGTTAGTAAGACTGATTGGTTATTTCTGCTTGACACTAGTATTCACTCAGTTCTTGCTAGGAAAAAGTTCCTGGACTAAGGGAAGGGAGGGATAATAGATTTCTTTGTCTTGTGCAAGATCAGCCTCCAGAAAAACTAGAATCCTGTTGACCAGGTTCTAGATAATCACATGCCAAAACAGAAACTGGAGAAGAAAGAAGCGCACTCCTATTTATGAATCTGTGGAACAAAAGTTACTTAGACATGAACAATCAAGGCATACCCTTGGAATGCTTGATATAACCAGGAAACTGTTCGATAATACCCTCAGCTACATATATGCTTGGACTGTCTTGCCAAACCCTATGCTTTCCATGTGTTTTGCATTTTGTCCCAGCCAACATGGCCAATGACTGGGGAGACTAGGACTTAAGTCTAAAACATTCGGAGACTGCTAGGGTGGGGAAGGCTGGGCTACATATTCTCTGGGTGAAAACTTCTTAAATACTGTGCTTAATCCAAGTAATGTGTATCAGGATACAGCAACAAAATACACGATTAGTATCCAGCTAAATATCAAACTGAACAATGGCAGGTTGCTTACCTATAACTGTCGTGCTTCGAGTGGCCATCTGTGCATTCACACATATGGGGGCTGCGCCTGCACAGTGCCTAAGGCGGGAAAGATTACAAAGCTAATGGTTTTTGGCAGGAAAAACTCTGCTCCCCTCCCCCTCAACAATATAAATGGAGCGGAGTGTCTGCCATTTTCTCAGTCTATTGTAGACTGGACGTTCGCCCCCTCGTGGGAGTGAGAGATATTACAATAAATTTGGTAGGGACCATGAATACCAAGATAAGATTATGGTACCAAATTAGAATCCATTCACCGACACCGAGCGGGGCCGGCAGGTAGGTTGTGTGAATGCACAGATGGCCACTCGAAGAACGAGTTACCGGTAAGCAACCTGCCTTTCTTCGTGGCCTCTGTGCATCACACATATGGGTGACTGACAAGCTTACAAGAGTTGGAGGAGGGCAGTGTCGTCATGGAAAGACAGCAGAGAGGCCTGCCCTGCCGAAGGATCAGTCCTGTCTGGCATGCATATCAAGGCAATAATGCCTGGCAAAAGTGCACAGGGCAGCCCATGTTGCAGCTTTACAGATGTCCTGGATTGGGATTCCCACAGCAAAGGTGGAGGAAGCTGCTACCGCTCTCGTTGAATGACCTCTCTCGGAACAACAGGTAAGTCAATTTTGGCAAGTTGATATGCCAACTCAATTGTTTGTTCGATCCATTTTGAAAGCCTCTGTGAAGTCACAGGGGAGGCTCTGTCATGTTCAGAATACTTCACAAAGAGGCGGTTAGATTTTTGAAGAGATTCTGTACGCGATCTGTAAAAGGCTAAGCAACAGCGCACATCGAGGGCATGCTGTGATCTTTCAATCGGGTTCGAGGGCGATGGAAAGAAGGCAGGCAGAACAATGTCCTGATTAATATGGAATGGAGTAACTACTTTGGGCAGAAACATTGAATCAGTACAAAGAACAACTTTATGAAAGTTCAAATAAGGGGGATCTACTTGAAGAGCACAAAGCTCACTAGCTCTTCGATCTGATGTGATGGCTACAAGGAAGGCAGTCTTCCAGGACAGAAGACTTAAGCCAATAGTTGCCAGAGGTTCGAAGAGGGCTCTGGTGAGTGCTTGAAGTACAACTGAGAGGCTCCAAGTAGGCATGACAGGAAGAATTGGTGGATGGAGATTCTGTAGTCCTTTGATGAATCTTCTAATAACTGGTTGAGAAAAGACCGATGAGCCCTGCATAGAACCGCGGTAGTGGGAGATCGCAGCTGTATAGACCTTGATGGAAGAAGGTTTAAGCCCCGATTGATGTAGCTCTAGAAGAAACTGTAGGATGTTCTCAATAGAAGCCGAAGAGGCAACAAACGAATTGGATTCCGTGAAAGAGGAGAATCGACGCCACTTTGCTGCATACAATCTTCACAATGATGGTCTTAAAGCAGATTCAAGAATGCGCTGGATATCAGGATTGAGAATACTCGACCCCGAGGCATCGTCTATTGGATCCAAGTGAACGAGTGATGTATCGGTTCCGTAACTGGCAAGTCCAGGTGGCCGTGGAATCGTTGGTACCGAGTCGATATCGTGAGTCATTGGATTCACCAAGTTGTGAGGCTCAATGAAGTCAAGTCCAGGTGACAAACAGCTCCGTCTTGCTGCGTTATCAAGTGAGGTATAAGCGGTAAGCAAAGAAAAGTGTTGCCAGACAGTCAGAAGACAGTGGAGAACCATGGCTGACGGGGCCACCAAGGTGTGATCAGGATCCCCATAGCATTGTCGTGAACCATCTTGGAGATAACCTTTGTTATCAGCGGAATTGGAGAGAAGGCGTAAAAAGTGATGTTCGACCACGGAAGCATCAGGGCGTCCCATCAAGCCCGGTTCGATGCCAGCCCAAGAGCAGTATGCGTTGCATACCCTGTTCTTGTGGGTAGCAAACAAGTCTATGCCTGGGTGTCCCCAGTGGAGGAAAAGCTGATTGCAAATTTGTCGATCCAGCTCCCATTCATGAGTCGTTGACATTCGCCTGCTCAACAAATTGGCTTCCTCACTGTTGGTACCAGCTAGGTGAACTGCCAGAAGAGTTATGCCTTTCAAAATGCACCAGTCCCAAATCTTCATCAACAGATGAGCTAGAGAAGTGGATTTCGTGCCACCCTGTTTGTTCACATAAAACACAGCGACAAAGTTGTCGGAACCACGTGTTGCTGGACAGTGTCCTCGAAAGATCGGAGAGCTTTGAAAATTGCCAGAAGTTCAAGATAAAATTTCTTAAAAAAAAAAAAAAAAACTATTAGGATTTTGAACTACTACTCCAAACATCAATCATCACACACATCAGATTTACTGGGTCAGCCCCCTACTACATACCTTTTAACATTCTATGATCATACTAAAACCCATTTACAATAACTTGAAAACATCTTTAGATCAGAACTAAGTCCCGTTTCTCCAGCCAATAAAAAAGTAATTCCAAATTTGATAGAAGTCACTATCTTCCTCCTCTTCATCAGTGAAATCAGTCTCATCATTTCTTGCAGAATCCTGTTTCTCTTAACCAATGTCAAAGGGAAATCTCCAAGTTAAATAAGATTGCAATATCTTCTTTCTTCTTCAGTGATTAGTTCGATCTAAACATTTCTGGACAATTCAAGATCTTTTCAATTTTCTAAAGATGAATAACTTCCTCACTACCACAATTACAAGTAACGTCAAAAATATCCCTTTAACATTTCTTAAGGTATCTTAAGATACCTTTAGAAGTTCGAGATAGTTGATGTGTTTGACAGATTCCTGTCGTTCCCAAGTGCCCTGTGTTCAAAGCCCTGCACATACGGCTCCCCAACCAATCAGAGATGTGTCGGTATAAAGAGTCAGAGTTGGATGAGGTGGATGGAACAGAATACCCACATTTAGATTGTTTGGAACTGTCCACCATGATAACATACGGAGGACAGACAGCAGGAGGCGAATTGGTTTGCTGGGCAGATCTCGTTGTGGCTGGAGCATCTTGTTGAAGAATAATTGAAGTGGTCTCAGTCAAAGTATGGCATGAGGGACTGTGGCAACTGAAGTGGCCATGTGACCAAGGAGCTTCTGGATCGAAAGAGCTGGAACAGTCCTGTCTCGTCGAATTGGATGGATCCATGAGCAAAGATTGTCTTGTCAACCCAGTGGAAGAAATGTTCTCACTAGGGTGGAGACTTGCTCCAATGACCATTGATCACCTGTGAAGGAATAAGGGACGATTTCTCATGCTTAATGCACAGTCCTAAATCATCCAAAAGGGTACAAGTTATATCCATGGCTGATAGAAGGCCTTCCCAGGACAGGGAAACTATTAGCCAGTCATCCAGGTAAGGATACACTTGGATACCTTGAATGTGAAAGTGTGCACACACTGGGGCCATACACTTAGTGAAGACCCATGGTGCGGTGGCTAGTCCGAACAGAAAGACATTGAACTCGAATATGTCGGAACCAACCATAAACAGTAAGAGACGCCTATGGGAGGGGTGGATAGAAATATGGAAGTAGGCATCTTTTAAGTCCAGGGAGGCGAATCAATCCTCTCTCCTCAGCAACGAAAGGATATTTTGAAGGGTAGTCATCCAAAACTTCTTAGGCTTGATAATCCTATTACTAACCCGTAAATCCAGGATCGGAGACCACCGTCCCGTTTAGGGACAGTAAAATATTTTGAACAGAATCCATGAAGTCCCTCAGAACGTGTAAGCTGTTGGATCACTCCTTTACGAAGCAATTGGATAACTTCATCTACTAACACCGACGAGCGAGGTGTAAATCAGATCGGGCCTGACAGAGGAACGATGTCGAATTCTATTCTATATCCGAGCTGAATAATGGATAAAACCCACCGATCAGATGTGATGGACTCCACAATGGGGAGTCGACTTTGCAGTCGATCCCCAAAAGGAAGAGGGGAGGGTGGGTGTAGGAGAAGAGGTTCGCTGGACCCATCAACATTGATGCTTCTCAGACTCGAAGCGGCAGCGGCTCTGCTGGAAGCATTGTTGTGGAGGTTGCTTCCGACGCTGCTGACGGGGCTGAAATTGCTGTCTACCAGGGAACTGGGAGTATTGCTGCATTCTATAAGATGGGCGGGACCAGGACCACTTACATTGGGACTGAGCTGGAACCTCCATCTGACGAGCGGTCATCCTAGACCCATGGATGGACTTCAGCTTGTGATCCGTCCTCGAATGAAACAGTCCGGAACCATTGGATGGTATTTCCTCGATGCGTCGCTTCATCTCCTCAGGGAAACTGCAGCTCCGAAGCCATGCACAGCGATGAAGAGAGATGGCACCGACCAGAGCCCTGGAGTCGGAGTCGACATGGTGTCTGGCCGTAGATAATTGTTGGATAGAGACCTGCATGGCTTCTTTAATGAACACTCGTGCCAGGTCTCTTTGCTGGTCTGGTGAGGAAGCAGTGATGTTGTCAAGCTTCTGCATAAGGAAGTATTGGTGGGCCAGTGTTGCTTCGTAGTTGAAGATACAAAGGCCGAGTCCAGAAGCTGCGTAAACTTGGTACGTCAACATATCAATTTTCTGACCCTCTTTATCGCAAGGTGCAGTATGGCCCCCCGACTCTCGTCCTTGGGAAGATTCTACCACTACCAAGTTCGGTTTCGGGTGGTACAGGAGAAATGGTATGTCCTGCTCCCGGAGTCAGTACATCGCCTCGTACCAACGTGACGTAGGCTGGGGTTGAGTCGGTAGGTTCCAAGGTTCCACCATGGCTTGACGGAGGGTTGTTATCAGAGGCAGGATGATGGCAGCAGATTGTTCACCCCTAACAGTATCATAAAACTTGTCAGTGCTAGGGTCGATACGATGTTGGGCTTCAATCTCTAGCAACAAGTCTTGCCATCAGTTCTCCAAAGGTGACATGAGGTTCCTCCGGCGATCCCGGCCCGAGTTGTAATAGCCACATCGGGCGAGGTCGATGCCACCTCGGAGTCATCCGAATCGGTTCCATATTGCAGTGGGCCACTGGAAGAGGAATTCACTGGTGAGGTGGGGTGTCCCGATCTCATCGGACTGGAGGTAGATGGTGTCCCTCTCGGTACCAGGGAAAGCGTATGGTCCCGAGCTGATGGATAGTAGGCGTAAGATGGGTAGTCATCCCAACCTCTGCGATGGCTGCCGTAACGGGGCTGGTCCCATTCCTCCAGGAGTTGGTCCGAGGAGTGATGTCGGTGCCATGGTTGATGGGAGATAGGTCCCGTGGTTGGCCCAGGATGAGGCATCGTGTTGGAGAACAAGCCGCCGGCGGAGAATCACAAATCTCCCCAACAGAGATGGATTCATGCAACGGCACATCGGGTCGCTTGGGGGACGAATGCACCGAGTGTGTGACCCGTCTAGGGGACCCTGGTGGAGTCACCTGCATGGCAATCTGCAAGGTCGGGCCCGTCGGCGTCGGTCCTGTCGCGGCCATCGGGACTGATGGTACAGATGAACCCGAATCACGATGTCATACTTGATCGGGTTTCCTAGGCTTGTGGGCCATCTTATCTGATTTATCCTTCTTTGGCTTTTTATGGGCAGAGGATTTCTCAGATCCGCCATGTTTCCTCTTCTCCTTTTGCTTATGAGGAGGAGGAGGTTGTTGAGCCTCCATAGCCGGGGCACCATCAGCCGATGGGCGCAGTGGGGGCGTGGCGGAAGCAGCAGCAGACTTAGCGGCCAGCAGGTCAGATTGCATGAGGGCCTGGTCCCACAGCATTTTCCTCAGGCGGTTCTCTCGGTTTTTGCACGCCTGTTTAGTAAAGGCCTGAAAATGGCTGCATTTGTCGGTTCTGTGTCCCTCACCCAAGTAGAGGAGACACAGATCGTGTGGGTCAGTAAGAGACATCTTCAACCCACACTGTGAACATCTGTGGAAAGCTGCCCCCTGAGCCACTGGGAAAGAAGAAATAAGGAGAAAATAGTAAAGAGGGAAAGATATATATATTTTTTATAGAGTTGAAGAGTAAACGGGGAAACTCGAATGGGAATGAAAACCTTGGAGATATACAACAACTAGCAACAAGGAACAAGATAGCAACAAAGATCAATACAGGTGAGAGATAAAGGCTCGAGGCACAGCGAACGGCGGTCACAAAAGACTGAGAAAATGGCGGACACTCCGCTCCATTTATATCACTGAGGGGGAGGGGAGCAGAGTTTTTCCCGCCAAAAACTGCTAGCTTTGTAAACTTTCCAGCCTTAGGCACTGCACAGGCACAGCACCCATATGTGTGATGCACAGAGGCCACGACGAAGAACTTCAAAAAATGTTTTATACTCCAAGTTTGTATTTATTTAGAACAGGATCACATATAGTAAAACTTGCAGGACTGTAAATGCTTTTGGAAAACTGTTTATTCAGGAATTTGAAATGTTTTCCAAAATACAGTTTACTAGATCTCTACAAAAGAAATCTAAATACATAGAATAGGAAATTAAGTTTGTTGCAATGGTTGTTAAATAGTTACTTTCACTAATATATACATAAAAAATGCCACAAAATTATCTTGTTTACACCTGGAATGCGTACTCTGATTCCTCAGATAGGCTTTTTCACATCCTTTAACCAGTTCTGCAACTTGAAGGCTCAGCAGGACCGCTTTTATACAACAATTTTTGGAAGTCAAAAACTTTTTTTTGTAGTAACTAGAAGCAGCCTTGGAAATTTCACAGCTGTGGCAGTTTGTCCACTGGGGTGTCAAATTTGAAATCTGCAGGGAAAAGATCTGGAGCCCGAGGATAAATCAGCCTATATGACTGTCTGATTGTAACATCAGCTACGCCGGCAATGTCTCCAATTTCTAAAACAAAAGCCAAGACAGAGAAGTTAGTTAGCACTTTTGTTATCCTATCCTCAAACTGACAAATATATTTACAACTCTGAAATTATTCCAAAGTGCATCTCAGAGTTTAAAGCATGTAACTTCCTCAACACTCAGCATTCACTCAATGCTTAAGAACCCTGGAAAATCAGGGGGCAATATCCAATGTTGGTCCTACCAGCATAGATCCACTGAAATGAAAGAGACTTCAGTTTGTCACAACTAACTGAATGAAGGGTCTCCACTGAGGCAGGAGGTGCTACTCTTGAAACAGTCACTCCACAAGGGTGCTGTATGTGGAGGCTGGAGCACTTCTTGCTTCACACATTCATTCAACACACGAAAAGGACTGCCTTTCCAAAGCAATCAGGACTCCAGCCATGAATAAAGCAAGGCTTAACAGAGATGTGAAGAGGTTACCTTTCTGGGTCTTCTTCTCCGCTGAGGCTTGTGAAGCCATATAAATTGCTGCAGCTGCAACAGAGATGGGACTTCTCCCAGGAACCAAGTCCAAGTCCACAGCTTTACGTGCAATGTGCGTAGCTGCCATCTGAACTTGCTTAGGAAGACCCAGATTAGAACAAAATCTGGACATGAAATCTCCTGTCGTGATCAGATCCACACTTGTTTCCAAAGCTTTCAAGATGAGTTTAAAACACCGCCCTATTTCTTTTTTGGAAATTCTGGAGACAGCGCAGATTTCTTAAAAAATAAAAATAAGGTAAATTAAAATCCAACTCAAAATTGGGTGGGGGGGGGGAGAATCAGCATTAGTTAAGGCCAATACTCTCAGTTCCCACTCCCACGAACTGAAAGTTAATCCTGAATTCTATAATATTCCATCATCTGCACCTTACATTTTCACAGCACAAATACATAATTCAGTCCATGAAATCAATATGACAGGGACATGGTGGCGCAGTGGGATAAACTGTTGAGCCACTGGGCCATTGACTGGAAGGTTGGCAGTTAAAATTCATCCCAGCTCTTGCCTACCTAGCAATTCGAAAGCATGCAAATGCAAATAGATAATTAAGTTCCACTTTGGTGGGAAAGGTAACAGCATTCCATGCGCCTCAGAATTTAGCCATGCCGACCACATGACCACAGAAGCATCTTTGGACAATGCTGGGCTTACAAACAGAGATGAGCACTGGCCCCAGAGTCAGATACAACACATATGTGCGGGGAAACCTTTACCCAATCAATATGGTAGTTTCTACTTATGAGAAAGCTGCATATAAAGTAACTGAAGAATTATGTTCCAACAAGCAAATATCAGCTGGAACACAGGTTTTAACAGAGCCTAAATAAAGTAAGAGGGATGGGAGAAATCAGCAATATTGTAACAAGCCATGTTTCATTCTTAGCTGTGAGCAGCGGTGGCAAAAGCTGCAGTTGCCACTGGTTCTTCAACACAGAGGGGATAACTGCAAGCTTTGAACAGCATGAAAGTAAAATTCTCATGTATCTTAACTCCCAATACCTTAACTACAACTTTTCCAGAAGAAAGACTATAAGATAACAAGATAACATGCACAATAAAATCAGTGTGCATTTTACTTCATGGGTCTAATCATTTCAAATATATCATTTAAGATTTATCAGGATGGATGTGCTTGTCAAATTCTATACAAGTCTCTTCAGCCCACAAAATTAAGGTGAGTCCATCCTGGATGAAAGGACTGAGGAGCCACACAATAGCTGCCCCTTCAAGCACGGGGGAAGAGGTGTGTGTAGTAACAGTAGGCTTCTGTGTAGCACTGACTCAGCTGCTTCTCCATTCAGTGACCAGCAACTTCACAGTCTGCCTTCAAACAGCAATGAGGCTCTTGATTGCCCTTTTCTAGCCATCAATACTCTTTGGAACAGGCTGCATGATGAAGCAGGAAAAGAATACCCTATTGCTATACCTCACCACATCCAGCTCACAACGCCAAATATTCAAAATGACCTGCAAAGGGCTCTATAATCGGCAGGGCTGATGCCCGAATGTGTTGTCTGAATCATGTATTCTACAAATTATTGTGAGTTTTCCCCGTGGTGCAGAATGGAATGTACTGTCTCACAGTGAAATCCCTGAGAGGCCATGACTGCCTTAGTCCCCTTCATCTGCACCACACAGCAATTTTTGACACAGCCAATAATCATGCAAATGATCCTCCCAAGCTGGTGATTTTAATTTGTACAGAAATGATTCTGCATGAGAAAAATGGTAACTCAGATGCAGAACAAGAGACCCATTTCAGGGATTGGAAGCTTTGGTTCCCCGTCCCTGGAAATTGAAGAGCAAAGTGGCGGTTTCCACCAGTCAAGCAGCTCAACACAGTTGAAGCACACACACCACTTAGCACTTACCTTTAAATGTTCTAGGAACACCCTCTTGTCTACAGGCAATGTAGAGACAAGCAGAGGCAATGGCATCGTTACTTCTTCCCTTCAGGCTCTTCTGCTCATATACTTGCTTGAATAAATTATTTGTTCGATCCTTCAAAGCAAGCAGACAAAATTTAATTAACTCCAGGCCATTTAATTAGCAATAATATCAAAAATTCATGTGCTCATTATATTATGCTAACTAAGTAAACGCCAGAACAATTTAAGAGAAAGAGGCATGAACTTACAACTATATTTCGGGGGAGGTTGATTCTGTCTGCCATGCTAGCTATTTCTTTAAACGCGTTCATAATTGCCCGGTCAGAGCTGCTCATAGTCCTGCGGTTTTGATATTTGGAATTCCCAAATTCATCAAAACTGGCTGCACCTGTGCCCTGCAGAAGAAGGGTTTACAATCCATCAGGTATCAGTTAGATCCATACTAAATATGCATGCTACTTTTCAGCAGAGTAGGGATGTGAAGAGACAGTTCAAAACCAACAGTAGGAACACCCTTTACAGCTTCCTAGCAATGAAGTGACTAAGAACAGTCTTTTGGTGGCCATTACTGTGCTACCTATTCCTATGTGGACTACAGACTGATGTTAAGTCCAGCAGGAACAGGAAAATATGCCAGCGCTGGGTTCCCTGTAACACTGTTGCTTGATCCAGCAGCAGGTATACTTTCCCATTCCACATCAACAGCCCTAACAAGGAAGCCCACCCCATTGTGCTGCCTGGATCTGAATGCACACTAAAGAAACAGAGTGTATGGTTAGCACAAAAGGACTGTTATGCACAACCGCTTGCACTCAATACTGCATTGTAACTTATAAGGCTCTGAAATTCAACTTTCTGCCGGGTCCTCTGTTGCTCCAGACATATTTTGTGTGCTAACGTATTCGTGCATTCTGTAAGTAAACTTATTTTACCTTGCCAATCATTGTGGTCAAATCTCCATCACTCAGGAGAGGATTCTGGGTGTCTCCAACTCGGGATGGGTCTTTTGTTGCTTTGTCATTGCTGAATGTCCGCCATTCCGACCCAACATCTATGACTCGGTCACCTGAGTATAGAAAAAAGCTCACAGCATAGATTCTTCATTTGCAAAAAAAATCCAGGTATTTACAAATATTACCCATTCATAATATTTTCTGTGGCAAACATTTAACAATGTTTAAAAACTTTGGTAGAGGAGAGCACATGGGAAAAAAAACCCTAGTGGGTGAGTATGCTAGCAACCCTGATGGCACTTTTGAGGGCCAGCATGGGCTAGTAGCCAAAGTACTGGACTGGGACTGAAGAGACCCAAGTCCTAGCCACCACGCAGCCATGAAGCTCACTGGGTGACTTTGACTCAGGCACCAACTCCCACAACACAGGTTGTTGTGACGATAAAATGAAGAGGATGACCACATATGATACCCTGGTTCCCTGGAAATGGTCAGGTATACATGTAGCTAGTAATCACATCTCAAATATGAATAAAGATACATTAAGTTCACCAGGTTTCAAACAAGAATGCTAACAAGAAGTGAACAAACCTAAGTGACTTGCACCTGGTCAGCCAACCTACAGTACATGCACCAAAGTGCCATGGAAAAAGTTCTGTATCATTCCAAGATATGAGAACAAAACCCTTGCTTTGGCACAGATGCAGATGTACATTCTTGTCTGCTTCTCCCCTGCAGCAATTCTTTGTTCTGGGTTGAACCAACTAGGAGAAACACAAAGGGCTAAGTGTGCACGTGTGCATACAAGTCATATTATAGGTCCCATGCCAGCTACAGGAAGCACCTGCACATTACACTCACCTCAATCATGGCTTGAAAGGTAAGGACAATAAGCCACGCCTACTTTCCAGCACCAATGTGGAACACCACGTTCAGCAGGTTATCATCAGTGGAAAACAATTTAATTCAGAATTCAGGGACAGTTCAAAAGTACATCATGGCCAGTAACACTCTAGCTGGTTTTTTCTATTAGAGTTGTGTAGAAGCAAATGAAGTTGACATACCATTTCACAGCAGGTGCCTAATCACATGTGGGGAAGGAACTGCTCTCCACTGTAACAATACTCTTACTCTGAAAGTGGTATTCCCAAACTGAAGAAAGATCTTGAAAAAAAAGTTTTTTACAGTTGCTCAAACTTGAATCTTGAAAAACCAACGAATGTGGACTTCATTTGTTTGGCCTTATGTCTCTTCTGGCTTCACACCTTTAACCTTGCTCTGTATTCACAAAAATAAATACTGGGTTCTCAAGATACAGTGTGACCAACTGTAGCCTATGAAACCTTCAGCGGGTGCAAAGTATCATATGCAAATCATCAAGGTCATAATGTAAAAGCTTCAACCACAACTGAGCTTTTGATAGTGGATCTAGTAATCAACCACCCTGAGAACTTTGTTAAAAAGCTAGATATTCATTATGTTTCCATGAAGCAAATATTGATTATCTTGTGCAGGCCAGTTTTAATTCCTAAGATGGAGCTAAGCCTACAGTCTTTTTGAGGACACCGTGGTCTTAACGGGAAAGAATTAACACTGTGTATCAAAATTGTGGTAATTTTTAAAACTAAATCATTAGACATACTTCTTTCAGTATTTAAAATATACTTCAGGATTTTAGTAACATGTACATGCATTTAAAATGAAAATGAACTCTTTCCTTTAAGAGTTAGCTAAAATTCTTTAATAAGTTTACAGGGTTTTTTCATATGCATATGAATTTCCTATTTAAAAATCAAGAATCTGAAGAATGTTTGCTAAGTCTCCATTTTAACCACTGCGTTTTAAAATGTGAACCTTAAGATGACTTCAAATCAAGCTGAGTTACAAGAAAATTCTACAACAATGCCCTTTCAAAAGTATTTTAAGCTGAGAGACAGTGTATGCAAGTGGAGAGAATGTGCTGGCTGAACAACAAATTCCCAGTATTGAAAAAAAATCTACTTAGCATAAACTGTGAAGGCTGATTTGCTGCTAATGAAGTGTACTCAGATATTCAGCTGCTGGCTTGTTATCAAGACCACAGCAAAAGGAAATAATCAGTCATTAGAAAAGAATCCAGATATAGTTGTGATTTCATAAGCCACAAATGTGCCAAAGCAACTGGCATTCTGATGGAGTAGTTCCTTTCCGAATTATGACTCAGAAGAGGCTTCCCTTAGAAGACAAGGCACTTTGGAAGAACAACAAGCCGTACTGAGAGCTACATGGTCCTTACAGGAATGAAATAGGTTGCTTTATGATCTTTATTCAAAAGAGACTTTTATGTTGTGACCAGGCCAAGCTGTATATTAGGATGTGACCAAGTAGTTCCCCAATGGTCTGAGACTGCAATTCTTACACATGTACCCAGCCTTGTGTTGCAGAACCAGTCTATTAAATATACACAATTAAGAATCTCTTTTGGTAAACAGCATGTAAAGAATGGCATTAGACTTTCTTCTCTCCAGCTGTATGAACACAGAAGTTCAACTTAACAGCTACATTTCAGGATGCTGAGATGTCCAATTTAGTAGCTACATTTCCAACTCTTAACTTTCAGAATGAGTAATGGTTACAAGCACAGTGATAAACAGGATTCTATCCAATGCCACACTAGAGATTTTCCAGTAGTGGTTGTACAAGCACTAGCAGAAGTAGCACAACCAATGCAAGCAACACCTAGCCTAAACAGAAGTCTTGTCTAATGACTTGCACAAGAACTTGTGCAAGCAGAATCAAAGTACTGGATCTGAAGTGCAAGCAGGGATGTAAATGGAATTCTCACAAGCAGCAGAAACTTTGAACTAGCACACGACCACCAGTGGATAATGCCCATAAGGAGTTGTACAAGTTTCTTGGAACTGAGTAGTGAAAAGTGACACCTTGAACCAAACTGGAGATGTTCTTTGATTCTTATTTCTGTGGTGGATTAAAACCCTTTTAAGAAGCATCAGACATGAAGATTCTCTTTTTAAAGACAAATGATTTCATGCCTGGCAATGAGGACAGGGAGCCACTCCTTGCACCATCCTACTATCCTCCTGAAAATTTATAGAGAGACTTCATGCTCTTCTTCTGGCTCCTGGTCTCTATGTAAATATTTGATTAAGCTTTGCTCCTTTTAAGGCCCAGCAGTAACTTCAATTTGAGACAAACTCCTGTTACTGTTTACTGCATCTAAAAAAAGCAAAATGTACTTGAAATTCTGGTGTCATATAAATAGAACACTGAGTACAGCAATGATGTAATATTTTTCCACACCAGTGGGAATGACCTATATGACTCACAGAGCGATCTGCCCCTTGTGAATTACACACCATTCGTGCTTTAATGACATGTGTGTTCCATCGCTGCCAACTTTGGTTAAAAAAAACCCTATTTCCATGAGATGCCAACAGAACAGCTTAAGGAACAGAAAGTCATTTAGTATAATCTACCAAATATCCTTAGCTGTGCCTTTTATTCTTATGCTAACCAAAAATATACTGCACAATTCTAAGCAGATGCAACAGAAAATATGCATTCTATCTAAAGAGGGGTGTTACTTACAAAATTAACTAAGAAGTTACAACTGGTCAAAGGTCAGAAGTTGTGTTCAGTGAGGATTCATCATTTTCTAGGTAAAATATCCTATTGTATATAAATACACTACATCAAAAACCTAATTCTTCAAGTATGATGTTCGCTGACTAAAGACAAATAATTAGGTCCTCAAGGCCCTTAAAATATGACATCTTAAACTATTCTATTCATTTTTTAACTATTAGCCAATCCTCCAGCTTTAGATGCAAAACTCACCACCTGCCTCAATTTTTACTTCATGAACAATTTTTTCTGGGTTTGTGGTGGCACACTATGATACATTTTTAAAGTCACTTTATTACAGTATTAATGCATTAAAGGAAGCCTAAGATAAAGCACAATGGGTTGTATCCAACGTTAGTCTAATTCAACTACCTTTCATTTGAAAGGGTCTACTCTGGACCAACACTGTACACTACCCAGGTTATAATGCAGATTTTTGATCAATGTGGATACCAGAAGTAAAATTAGAAATAACAAGAAATCGAAGTCTGACCCCAAAGCTATACCACAGTGCTACGTTAAAGCCACATAACTGTGCCCGAATTTTGCCAAGAAAGAAACCACAGGCTTCGAAATACCGATTTTTATTGGTATTTTATAGTTGTGTTCTTTAAACAAATTTAACACACTTTAGAAGTAGAAGATAAATCTGTTAACAACTTCAGGCTGTAAAAACTCCAAGTGCCTTGTTCTACCTGCTCAAAATGTGATGTTCCTAGAGATGAAATACAACACCAAGAACCTAGAAGGAATTCTAGGGAAAGAGAAGCTGAAAAGTTAACTTGTATTCCTTTCCAACACCATTCTCCCTTCCCTTCAAAAGGACAATAGAATTTGGTACTGCAGAAGCATCCTTCAAGCATCATCCCTCTTCCACACCTCAACAAGAAAAGAAAGGGAAGCCACCTTAGGAAAAAGAAATTGGACACAGTCACACTTGCTGTGGTGGTAAAATGAAGGCTCAGCCGAAAAGTACTATCCCTCTACTAAACTGCTACCTTTTCAGGGAAGCTGTGGGTTTGAACTGACATCTCCTTATCTGTGAAGATTAGGGAAGACCTCGTCTTTACCTGCCTTCCCCTTCAATTTGGAACCATCAGAGTTCTCAAATAAAACCTCTGCATAGCCTATCTATCTAGGATATTACCTTTTTCTGGTTGCATGTGCATTAATTTTTATTTGTTTATACTTCAATCTAAATAAATAACTTAGCAATCAAATCATTAAAGTTGAATACTGCAGACAAAATTCACAGTGGTCTAGAGATGAGTTCCTTAAAGATTTACAACATAAAGCTAAGTGAGAGAGAAAAACAAATGAGAACAATTTAACAAAAGGACTTCATATAAAGACAGCGGGCGAGAGCAGAGCTTGATGAAGAGGAACCAACTAGTGCTCAGCAGCAGTACTGAATAATTCTCCAAATATGGAAAGCATCTCAACTATAAACATATAGGAATATGCACCATCAAAAAGCCAGAGACTAATATTTTTGATATCTGCAGTTTTCTTTTGTTTCTGACCCTTTTGCCATCAAGTAAAGGTTCCTCTACCATATCATTGTTATTGATAGAATTTCTTTTGAAAGTTCAGGAAAAAATGGAATCCAAACCCAAAAGGCCACATGGATTCCTCACATACTACCTATGAACAGTAAGGTGTCCATTAAAGGAGTTTTTTTATAACAGTAGCAGTAGTTTTAGGAGAAGATTTAGGGATGAGAAAAATGGCTATTTGTTTTGACTTTAAGGTCCAGACAGAGGGAGGTAAATAGAAAAATAAAGCTGTGAAAAGGAGGGCTGGGGAAGAAAAGGTTGCAAGGATTCAAAGAGAATTCATCAGAGAGGGCAAATGGCAGTATCAGACCATTGTGCAGTAGGCAAGGCAGTAGCCTTGGAAAGAAGACAGAGGTTAATATTGATAGGAATATAGAACTAAGTTTCAGAAGATAGCCAAGGCATTCTATGGGCCTGTATTTTGAATCAGAAATATCAAGAGTTATCTAAGGAAGTATCAAGAATTTTTAAAACATGTTTCTGATTTATTTTGTCAGAGAGGTAGTTCTTAAGAATCAAGTTCAACTTTCACCCAGGGGATTTCACCTATAGCTGGCCTTTTAGTACAAATAAAATGACTGTAGCCTTGTCTTCAATGAGCAAGTATAGCTTACCAAGCGGTCAATGCTGAGGAAGGGCTACAAAGGGCAGTGTGCAGAAGACTGTGGCTGGGCTTTATATTATTGGTTGGCTGCTACTGCTTCCTTACTAGTTACTGGCTTCTTCTGTTGCTATGGTGAGTAGGCCGTAGGGCTACTTTGCTACTTTATGGTTCTTTGTTTAGGAGAGTAGATGGTTAATCTGTTCTCACCTCTTAAAGTTGTATTCAAACTGAGAAGTGTTTCAAAGAAGCCAATAAACACCTTTTTTTCTCTTAGGAATTATTTTCTCTCTCTGGAAAAAAACTTCTAGCATTTTAGAAAGATTGAATTGCTTTTAAACCCAACATGTATTGTGCATGATTTTACATGCTAAAATAAATACAAGCACACAAAACAAATTCAGAGATACTCTTACAGATGCTCATTTAATATTAAAAATTTATAGTGAAATTGGTTCAAGTGTAGAACCTACTATTATGATGAAGGCTGGAAAAAACCCCAAAATTGGTTTGTGTGTTGGTGGGGGGGGGATTCTTTCCCATTACAGGACTTTTCAATTTTTTCTCCAGTGGGAAAAAAAATGGAAATTTGGGGTAAAAACTGGAAAAATGTATGAAATATTTCCCCTTCCCCCTTTTTAATGAATGAATTATTTTTAAAGACTCACCCAAATAATTAACATTTTTAAGAATCCAGAGCATTAGTGAATGACAATTCCTGTTCATACTGTAGAATTCAATGCTGTCAGTGATGTTACTAAGTCTGCCTTCTAAAGTGTGCTTACTAGTTCCTACTCTATGAAACATTTCGTCTAAATACCAACTATTACATAGTGTGTGATTTAATTTTTTTCTACTTTTCAGATGGTAATAATGAAGATACAGTCAATTATATCATAAGTTGCAGCTTTTTACAAATGTCCCTCTCTCTCAGCTTGGGTATATTCAAATTTCACTTGTCCAAAACTAGGGCTGAAATCCAACATATGTTTATCGGAGAGAAAGTCCTGATATGCTTTACTTCTAAGGAAGCAAGTCAAATTGCATTGCAAAGCATTTACACTTTGGAGGCTGCAGTCCTGTTCATGCTTACCTGGGAATAAGCTCCACTAAAGGAGTGGGTCTTACTTCTGAGTAAACATGCAAAGTGTTCTTTTATGTAAGCCACCTTGTATGGGGGTTTGCCTTAAAAGGCATCCTAGAAAAATATTCTTTCATATTCTTTCATAAATGTGCCAAATTTCACTACTGTATATTATATTACAAATGCATCATTATATGTTATTAAAGCAGTAATGTAAGTTTGGGTTTGATGGATTATTGCATAGGTCTCAAATTTTCCCTAGACTGCTTTCTGTTTCCTAGACAAAAATCAAAATTTCCAGAAAATTTACATCTGTAACTCTTACCCTTTTTCTTTCGTGTTTACTAGCTTCTACCCAGTATATACCAGTTATAAACAATTGCTTTCTTTACCTACAAAAAGACAGATAGTTCAATTTATAGAACATGATCTTGAGAGATTCTATACCTTACAAAAATGGCTAAGGTATAAACTTCTCAGAACTTACTAGTACTTTGAATAGAAATCTGAAATTTAGATGCTGGAAGCCATGGAGAAAAAGCAGAGAAGACAAACTGCTCCACAGAAGACAGCTTAAGCTGTGGGACCCTGCTGCTTTCCATTTGGTCATCTGGTATGGACAGCTAATACAGACAACCAAATTATGAAGTAGCATATATGCTTAACTGCTTAGCCTCAGCAGTTAAGATAAGGCCTCCCAATCTTTACTACACTTCAGAATGGATTAGAAGTCACTGCACAGAAAAAACAAACAAGCATGTTTTCATGTATAGAAATTATTAAGAAAAAATGTGGTAGAAAACCTTAGTGCACAAGAAATAAGTTGCCTGCAATAACAATATTCCTGTGCATGTTTACACAAGTAATGTCCTATAATTCCCAGCATGTGCTGGCCAGCATGTTGGCCAGGAGATACAGGGAGCTGGAGACATTTTCTGTCTAAATATGCCTCTCTAAATTACATCTTTTAATTTATATAGAGAGTTATAGTTTAGCACTGAATGGAAAAATTACCCAGAACAGGAAATCCAGCACAGACAATTCATTCCCTAGTAATTCCATAGTTCAGTAAAACACATACCAAATTCAAGCACATCTTTAAGGCTAGCAAGTTAGCATTCTGTATTACAGATCTGTGCTGTCATTTCTTACTCTTTGTACAGAGTGTTCAATTCCAAGAAGATTAAACAGAAGCACATAATCCCATGAAATTTGCTCAAAATGTTAATTAGGGGAAGTGCTGCCATCTAGTGACTAGTAAAATGACCAGCCCTCCTCTTTAAAAGTAAGCTTTACAGAAATTAAAAATTTGGAATGAGCTCCCCAAAGGGGTGTGCCTGGCATGTACTCTGTATTCTTTTCAATGCCAAGTGAACACCTTTTTATTTCCCCAGTATTTAACAGTTAACTTTTTAATTTTAGTACTGCATTTTTCCTGTACTGCTTCTATGCCTCTATGTTACTATTGCTGTGGTTTTGTTAACTTTTTGTTCTTTGTGAGTTTTAACTTTTGTTAATCACCCAGAGAGCCCCAGAAATTATAAAAAATAATAAATTTATATAAAAATAATATAAACAGTATAAAAACAGTATAAGTGGTATAAAAATAATAAATATAAACAGGTATCAATGCAGTCAAGTCCTTCCCCTCACGCACACCCCAAAAGACACTGCAATAAGAGTAACTAAAAGTTATAGAACTAGAATAACTAGCAAGATTATCTCTAAAAATGGTGACACATGAAACTTAGAAAAAATGTTTTCCTTATGTCAACACCATTTAGTAAAGCATAAATTGTTTAATCGTTTTTCTATTGTCTACTGTCTTCTGTTGCCTCAAAAGTCTTAAAACATTCAATGCACATCTGAACCCATCTCATACCAGTTCAGCCCATATGATGATCTAGCACAGAAGTGTCTGACACAGCCTTTCATATTCCAGTGTTCTTTAGATGCTGTGGGCTTCAAATTTCACCAGCTTCAGCCGGAATGGCCAATGGTCAGGAGGAATACTAGGGACTGTCAGGCTGGGGACTAATTCAAGTGGACATGATTTTCCAAAATCAGGGAGAGATCTTTCAAAGCCCTCCTACTTAAGAGACCTAGTTAACCAGAGATACTAGGGAATGAACCCACGACTTTCTACATACAAAGCATGTGTTCCATATTGTGTTCTACAATGTTCCACACTGTAAAGAAGGTCTGTTCCCTATGTGTTTGCTAGCATGCAAGTTCAAAGCTTGAGTTTAAGTAACTCCATTGAAGAAACACACAAATGAAGAACACATAACCTTCTGTTACCTCACTTGAGCATTCTGTGACCAAGACCACCAGCAATCAGCCTTAGCCAGAAACTTGGTATCCATGCCTGTTTACAACTCACCACTTTTTTTCTAGTATTGCCAACAGAGCTCCCCCCTCCCTTCCATATCCCTTCCCTTGCGTCTCTGAAAAGCAGGATAAAAAATATAATTCTATAAAAATAAGTAAATATCAAGTAAGTTGCAGACAAAAAGCCTCTATCCATCTTTCATCTTGTGCCAAGACTGCAAGTGGAAATATTTGGCAGTGGCAGTTTTCTCATTTTGATATTAAACTGAACAGATGTTGAACACTGAAATGCCATTTATATAGGAGAACTAATCTTTAAAAACCTAACCACTTCTACAACCCTTTCTTGTTGCCACGTATAAAGGAAGCCCCTACCAAAGATTGTTTGGACAGATAAAGACAAAAGTTTTCCAAACCCTGTACTGTTTACATTGTTTTCTACTAGAACACGAATATCTATCAATCAAAGCCGAATTCAAAACAGTGGCTCACAGGGATGGTTATTGAGCCATCACTGGACTGCTTCCAGGGTTGCTCTTCTGAAAATGAAGGAGCGCTGTAAATTTCCGGAAGAAACAGGTCCAGCAGAGCTTCACAATGGAAGAAGGGGACAGAGGTGGATATTCCCCCTGCAGTCCCTAGTGCCACCTCCCATGATGTTCCAATATGCCGTCCAATCCTCTGTAAGAAACAGTCATGAAGTAATTGAAAAACTGCTTTCTCCCTTTCTTCCAGCAGGAACAAAATTCCACTCTCCAAAACTCTAGACAGAATCCAGACACTTTGAATTAAAGTACAAGGTGTGTCTGAGCACATATCTATGCTGGGAAATTGGGAAATTGCTTTTATACAACAGTCCTTTACTGTGTGTGTCTATCCTTGGGGGCGGGGGTGGCTTTCTTCATAAAGCAAATTTGAAGGGGGCTTTTAGTTGCTGCTACTAAGCAATTAAGTGGGTTACAAACCTTTATCTACCACAAATCGTTCAACATACTTTCACTTTAGAAAGCTCAAAACACTTCAGATACATTTGCAGTAATCCTACTAATTGGCATGTACTGTATGCCTTATCATAGATTTTTGTGAGACAAAAATGTCTCTACAGATGTCTAAGTTTAAGAGACATGAGATTTGAACAAGCAACCTACCAACTTACAAATCTGCCCTATCCTAAATATAGATTTGATTCAAACATTTTATTTATACAGAGCACACAGATGATCTGTTAAATGCTGCAACATAGGCAGAGAACTAGCACAGCAACCCAAACTCCCAACAACTCCCATCAATGTAAGGCCTTTGCATCAATTCCCTTCAGTGCTTCTATCAATATATGCAACTACATCATGTGATGCTCATGAGGCAGCATTAGCAATTCCAAGTGGTTTGCATCATCACTTACAACAGTATAAATGTTATGGATATATATCACACAACATAAGGTTGGAAAAGTTGAAGCCAAATAAATTCAGTGTAACAATGGCAAAGTGTTTTATCTGGTACACTGTAATTATATCAGTAATTGCTTAAAAATATTTTACTCTTTGCAAATCCCAAGTATCTTGGGATTTTTATTTAATTCCTTACATTACTGTTACTTGTTATACCCATCCAAAAATCAAATCTAGTATCTGGCACCAGACAAGAGATCTTGACAAGATAATGTACTTTTTAAAAAGGGTTTCTTCCTCGATTAGGTTTGAAAACTGATCATGTTTACGGAAATGTCCACATTAAAGGACTAGGGAAACTTTGCAGCAGTCAAAGCTAGTGGTTTTGTATTACAGTAGCATTTATTTTTTTGCCATTGAATTATCATATTTGGCATGTTAAAAGTAGTTTAGTCAAGACAAAAACAAATGATTTTTAATTTTTTGTTTTGCTTGTGAACAATAAAAACAGAGGAAACTGCCAATATTAGCAAAACAAAAAAAGTAAAGTCTTCTTCAGTCCTCTCTTCCACAGTGCTAAACAGACACAAAGCACATATTCCTATAAAAGTAAATGAGAAAAAAAGAAGGGAGGGTTGAACCAGAACTCATGGAATGTACTTAAAAATTACTCAGTTCCATTTTCTAAGCTACTGATCTCAGTTTAAGTTGTTACTTCTGCTTCATCATCTTGGTCTTCATATTTATTGTGGAGCTCTAAAAGCCTTGGCCAGATTGAACCCAGTTTATTTTGGCTTATCACATATGATCTTAGTTCTTGATCTGGTGTTTTTCCAAATATTAGCCAGCTTCTTTCAGGCAAGAGGAGTCAGAAGTTATGCTGTGCAAAGGCCTTGCCCCCATGTTGCAGGAGGGACATAAAAAAAATCAGATGGCATTCCTGGACCAAATCCCTGAAGGTATAATGTATTCTGCAGCATTTGAAAGTACTATTCCAGTATCAAGTCCAAAATGTGCTGCTTGTTTTACAAAGCAGTCAAGTGCACTGTGGGTGTGAACTTACATTTCTACCTTTGATTCTTGGCTCTGGTATTTTCAGCTGCATGAATGGCAGCAGTACTCAATTCTTCCCATTCTGTCTGATTCAGATGCAGTGACTGATGAAGAAATTGACTTTTGGGGAGTTCTGCAGCTGAACTCAGAAGACAACTGTCATCAAATCTAGCATTCCATACACTTCTGGGAAAGATAAGATGCTCAATTATTACTGCTTCTTGAAGAGCTTCTCTTTTTATTAAACATTCAAACATTCACCTTTCTACCTCATTAAGATTTAGTATGTGGCTTCAAGATCACCATTTTATTCTTTGCATTTTCTTCTTAAAATTGCAGCTAGAATAAGAGTAAGTTGTACATGTTTTGTAACTTCTGCTAATCTGCAGACATTCTGGAGCGTGCCCAGTTTCATGGCATTATTAAGAAATTAGGCAATAGCATGTACATCCTATCGCAGTAATGTGGATACTTGTTTATTATGATAGTCCATACTGTTTTCCTTTTCTCACATTGTCAGTCAGAAAATATTTTAGAAATACATTCTGTAGAACTTTTCATACTTTTCAGCTAATATACTCTACAAAGTATCCGTTCTTTCCTATTTCAGTGCTTCTCTAAAAAAAACTGGTTGATATGTCATCAAAGTGATTCCTTTCCCACTCATATTTGTCCATCCATTTGAAATCACTGCAAGACATAGTGTTTTGTTGTGTTTTCCTTGCAGAGATTACACTACATATTCTAATTCTGACTTTAAAAGACGCTTGCTCAAACAGTAACTACTGGGCAAAGAGCATACGTCAAATAATTTAAAAGCTTTAATGACAATGGAGTTCTAGAAAACAGTATTTCTTTTGCATGAGCTAGAGCAATTTATTCCAGAGCTTCAGGTGTCATCTAGTTCACAAATGAGGTTTCATTTTTTGTATGCAGTTGTTTGCAATGTTTGTTCCCTGTCAATGCTGTTGCTGATGTGGAAGCTCTTTGTGATGATGCTAGTGCTATAAAAAGTGTAGGAAAAAAGACTTCTTGAACAAGAACACCTACTTGCAGTTTCACCACAATGGTCCACCAATTAGCTCCATGAAGGCTTTTACACTTCTGCAGCTTGCTTATGGGATAAAAAGATGTTTTATCATTGTAGTAGCATTTGGAAATGCACAGTGTTTGACAGTACAGTGGTACCTTGGCTCACGAACTTTAATCTGTTCCAGGACTCTGGTCATGAGCCAAATTGGTCGTGAGCCAAGTCAAATTTCCCCATAAGGGTCAATGTAAATAAGGTTAATCCATTCTGCAACTATTTTTTTTTTTTTACTCACAAAAATTTGAAGCAAAGTGACAACAACAAAGATCGTGGCCATCTTCCCCCCACACCCCAAGCACAAGCGCAGCCATCTCCCCGCCCCCCCAGCACGACCGAGATCGCGCCTGTCATCCCAGCGTGCTGGGGGTAGGGGGGAGAGACAGGCATGATCGCGAGCGCACTGGGGGAGGGAGAGATGGGCGCAAACGGTGCGCTGGGGGTGGGGAGATGGCCTCGATCGCAGTTCTGTTCGTGCAGGGAAGGTGTGCCTGATCAGAGGCGTGCTCTGGAAGGAAAGACAGGCAGAATCTCAACCATCTCCCCCGTGGCTCTTCTTTGCTGCTCCTGTCTTTCCTGCAGCAGCGCGCCTCTGATCACCATGCCTTCCCTGCACGAAAGCAACTGCAATCCGTGATCAGAGGAGCGCGGCTGCACTAAAGACGGATGCAGCAAACAGAGCCGCAATTCCGTTTGTCATTTGTGCAGCTGTGTGCCTCTGATCACGGACGCCTTACCTGCACAAATTTTTTTTCAGTAATTTTTGTTCGAGACCCTATTTGTTCATGAGCCAAGGCGTTTGTGAGCTGAGGTACCACTGTATTTGCAAATCACCCTTTTTTCTCACTGCACTTGCAGTGTGAAATGCTTCCAAGTACTAGATGTACTCTAACCACTCCGCTGAAGAGAGGAAAAGAAAAATTCTGCCTAGCTTGCCAGTCAACATTAATGATTTAGGGAGAGTGTGCAAAGAAGGTTAGTATTCATTAAATTACGATTTACATAAATGTTATGAACTAATGGAATTAAAATATGGTTCAATTTTTAAAGTTTAGATAAAATTAAACTCTCACCTTTCAAATAAGTATATTTTCAGATCCTTTTTGTTGTACTGTATTTTCTTCTAGTCATTTGAGGCCTAGTCAAGAGGAAAGAAACAGACCCACCAACTATAGCAAGAAGAAGCCCACACACAAAAAAGACCTGAAGCCACCTTCCTTCTCTTGTAACAACTGCTGTGATCCAGAGAGGCAGAAATGAATCTTACTCTGACATTTGAAAGTTGTAGCCTCACTTTATAACTTCATTGTCCTCTGGATGCATGAACTATAATGATCTGCACCTTAAGAATATTACACAAATTTCTACTAGATACTCCTTAACATTTGTGGGAGTAAATATATGAACATCTTATTTGAAATATTTTATTCATATTTCTGAAAAAATCCATAATCCATCTTTTTGGGAAGAAAAAGAACAAATTAAAAGACTTTGCAGGGCTTGGGAGAAAAGCTTTCCTATGCAACTTTTCCTGGCCCTCGTATCTTCACCAGCAACAAAACATGGGCTCTCTTCCTGGGTTGCTTGAAGCTGAAAACCCATAGTTAAACTATAGTGCAAAGTTGAACATAATGACATCCAACCATTTCTTATTAAAAAAACATAGGTCCCACCAAGATTTGAACTCGAATAACTGGATTGTTTTCCTTTGCACATTAGTTTTTTCTGTTGGACAGGAAGCTGTTTGCCTCTCTAGAATGCAGAGTAAGACTGAAAGGCAGTAGGAATGTTTGCTGCCTGGACAACATCAGGCCAGGGCTTTCTGGATGTTGTGGCAGTGGTGTAGATCTGGTGCTGGAACTTGTTTTCACTGGCAATGTGTGTTAAAGCCTCAGCAGGGGATTCCAAGCCTTCTGAGGTGTGTTATTCCCAAAGCTGCTTAGCATGGTGACTCTCTGGAGAGTGTGAAGTAGTGGATTTGGCTAGAATGCACAGAAGGGGGACAGACCTGTGGAGTATGTGTTTGAAAATCTAGATTGTGGGATTTGGTGAAGAGCTAGAAGCAGCTGAATTATATTGCAAGGAACCTCTGAACCCATAGAAGATAAAGAGGCAGAGAGTAAGGTGATCTGCTGGCAAACTCTCCCTGCAGAAAAAGGGGAACATTTATTTCCACCAGAATAAATTCCTGAGTCCGCAATCAAATTTTGCTTTAACAAACAAACAAAAACTTGTGCTGCATTTCAAATCCCAAGGCATGCAAAAGAAGCATTCTTTATACTCGGATAAGAAGAACCATTCCAAGTGATCCTAGTGAAAAGAATCTGGATGCTGGATTCATCCATAAAGGCCAATCCTGCAGCCAAAATCCAGAGTCAGTGTCAAGAAAAGGACACTGAGAGCTCAACAAGCTAACCTTCATACTCTGGCAACCCAACCCAAGAGCCCCTGTGGTTATGCCTGTGAACCCTTATCAGAAGGGGGTGGTGATTTTAAGAAACCTGTAAGACCTACAGACTACCTTAAGCCAGTGACACAAAAGGACCTGCAACCAACTCTCCAAAAGAAAGAGGAGCTAAGCAAGACTAGCAAGTCCAAAGAGCTAATTGTAGAAAAACCTGAAACTTTGCTGTAAGATCATAAGGAAGTAAGAAACATACTTCTATATATTCACATACACTTTTTAACCAACCTAGTCAGTGCTTCTGTCATCTAGATTAAAATTAATCTGGATTAGAGAGATTCCTACGCAGATTCCTCATACCAAATTCACGAAGAACAGGCTTCCAGAACCAGACAATTCATACACTGAAGGCAAATAGACTGCCATCCTTTCCTCAAGCCCCATCAGAAATAGACTTTTGCGCTATCTCTCATGATATAACCCACACTGGCAGCATGGTGTGCTGGCAGTTTTGAATGTATACTATGCGTATGGGTTGCCCCATAAGACATTATTGATCATGTGACCCAAGAATCTTCTAAGGATTTTTTAGGGCCAGAAAGAGGAACTGACTAAAATACATTATCCTTATGAGTCATTTAATGGCCAGGGTCAGACACACCAGGATAGTCGAAAATATAAAATAAAGCTGTCAAGGTGGTCAGAATTTGTAAAGATAAGATTGGAAGTAGATGTTTTGACTCTAAAACTGTAGGTCAAGATAACCATGTACAAAAGTAACTGAATGTTATCTGCTGTTTTTCTGTTACAAATCATTGCAAAAAGTTAAACACATGATAACTGTGGCAGCTTGTTCCTACTGGAGATGGGCTCACTTTCTACTGTTAGTGTGCACCTACAATAAGAGTCTTTTCTATAGATAAAATTACTTGTTGGTGTTGCCTTTTTCTTTCATGGTCATGTACTTGCACTTTATTGCCATCATGTGTAAACCAGGCCAGTGTGTCAGACAGCAGGAATACTCCTTGGAAATTTGAGGAGTATGTTGCACTCTACTGAAACTGAAATGCTTCAAGTTTCTGCTGACTGAGCTGTTTTTATTTCATGTCCAACAGGTTTGTTGTATTCCGGATACACCATCATATAAAACACTGTTTCTGTTGAAGACCACATTCCCTTGGGAATGATCTAGAGGCATCTGCATGCTAACAGTGGACATGGCTGTCCCTTTTTATGATACTCTCACCCCTTGGCAGCAGAAAGAGTACTCTCTTCCCAACGCTCACTGTCCCACCTCTTTGATACACCTTCATTTCAATTTTCTTCCTAGGATCATCAGATAATGATCTCTCTGTGCACCCTACTATTAAGCATCCTCCATCCTGTTGTACAGAACTCCAAAGGTTCTTGCTCTGTAGAATGGTTTTATTTTTAAAAGGTCCATGTGGAGCCCATGCCAGCTGCAGGCACTGTGTCGGGGGCCCCTGCTTAAAGCATGTGTGTGGTTGCTGCCTCCAATTTGTGAGTTCTCCAGAAAGCCACCACAGGAGCTCCCGAGTACAGGAAGAGAGCAAAGCTTCAGGAGCAGCTACTACAAGGTGCTCATGGTGCTTTAAAGCTATGGTATCTCACTGAGTAAGATCTCAAGTGCCATGCTACCAGGCAAGGAGTGGGAAGAGTTCTAGATGCTGATTCTTAAAGTTGCCAGCTTCTTTCACACCCTACCGTTCCTTCAGAAAAGGCAAAGATGTAGAAGCTGCCATCTTGATAGAGCATAATTCCCCTGCCTCCCACCCTTCCATCAAGCAGTGGTTATTAGAAGTCATGAGGCAGGTGTAAGGGTCAGTAGAAGAGTCAAGTAGGATTAAAGGAAACTGGTCCTTGTATTAGAGGTTGCACATTCTGGCAGCTTTTCAGCTTACTTTCATTTGCACCTTTGCCTTCTTGTAAGCCAGCATTAGGCCTCACTAACTGCCCCCAATATTTCAAAATGAGAAATGGTACACTGTCTTAATGAAGGAACCATGAAGGTTCATCTTCTTTCCTCCTGATCCCACAAGGGACTCAGACTTTCCAAAAGCTTTTCTAGTGCAGATGGAACACTTCTTACAAGTAAAAACCTACACACATTCACGGAAACCATCAGTAAGTTTCTCAAAGTTCCATAGACATGACCAATCAAGAAGCTGACTACAATCAATATAGTCACAGCACAATTTAAAAATCAGCAGCATTTGACTACTTTCAGAACTAGGCAAAGCCTGAGATTATTCTCATAGTACAGCAAACTAGATACTTTCATCTCTACCTAACATTTGGACTAATTTACAGGAGTAAGTGAATTAGCCAGATCAGAAGCTAACACTCTAATTTCCAAGCAAACTTACTGCAGTGTGTTCTATATGGGACTGCCTCTAAAGACAGTTCAGAAGATGCAGTTCATGCAAAACACAGCAATTAGACTGATTACAGGGACTGAAAGGTCTGAACATAACATTGATTCTGGTCAGTTCACAGTAGCTGTTTCAGAGTGCAATTCAAGGTGTTGATTTTGACCTATAATTCTTTTTACACAGCTCAGGACCATAAAATATGCCAGGGGGCTCTCCAAGCATTAATCTACCTATACACTACAGTAGACATCTAAGTTCTCCTACAAGTGTCTCCTCTGAAGGAGGCTTGGAAGGCAGCAAGGAGGGAAAGTGTTTTCCCGGTGGTGCCCCCCCCCCCGCAGTTATAGAATGAGCTCCCTGATGAGGCTGACCTGCCCACCACATTGTTATTTTGACCTCCTTTTCTCAGACATCTGGCAGTGTGTGGTGAGGTTTTCATCAGATCTTCATTTTTTCTTGTTTTTTATTGTTAAAATAGTTTATGTTAAGTGTGTTGTGCATTAGTAAGCTGTAGATGTATGGTTTGTTTAATGTATTTAAGGCTTTAACCTTTGTAAACTATCCGGAAAGCTTCAGCTGCTGGTGGGCACAGAAATCTAATATATGAAAATAGTGTAAAATTAGAAAGAGGACCACAGTTCAAGGGTACGGCATGTTTTCCATACAGAATGCTCCAAGTTTAAATCCCAACACCTTCAGACAGCACTAGGAAAGACCTTTGCTTGAATTCCTAGAGAATGCTGAGAGTCAGTACAGACAATACTGAGCTAGATGAGCCATTGGTCTGACTCAGTATAAGGCAGCTTCCTACACTCCTATTGAGCACAGTGAAACTCAGAGTGTCTGCCATCTTCTTGATAAACCAGTTAATTTTTACAGCAGTTAGTGTTAACATAAAGCACATGGATCAACCTATGTAGGCTATTTACCTACTGGCTACTAAATGTCAGAAGCTGTTGAAAGACATTTTTGAGTAGCAGTAGTAGTATAGTGATGAATAATGCTTGTACTGTGATCATTCAGGGTCTGAGAAAAAGCCCGAATTTCATTTACCAATGACTTTTCCACACTGCCTTTCTTAGAGGAAACCAGGAAGCTTAGAAAAAATCCAAATCTAAAGAGAACTTCACATAAAAGCATAGTAAAACATCAACATATATAACAATGTAAGGCAACAAATTAAAAAGTAATGTCTTGACAACTTTACTGGATGCAGATAGGTTGGGGACCAACTGCTACTTCAGAATATGGGAGCAATGCAGTAGAAAATTCACAAGTACTACAAATGGGTTTTTGCAAGTGAGGGTATCCTCAAAACCATCTTCCCTAAAATACAAAAAAGTTTAGACTGAAACATGTTCTAGGAAATTACTCACCTACTACTAGTCCACATTCTGGGCATATCATGTCTCCAGCTCTGTAATCTTCAACCAAAATGGAATCAGGGTGGTTTGGGCATGTCACTCTTGGCAACACATCCAAGCTTAAAAACAAATTATGGATTTTAGTTTTGTATGCCAATTTACATTAAAGAAAACATCTTTCTAAATAAGCAAACATTATATAAAGTATATGGGAGAAGTGCTTCCAAACTTGTGTCTTTATTAAAAATATATTTGCACATAGTTCATACAAAAATAAGTACTTTTCAACAGACATTAAGTGTGGAATAAACCTTAAAATTTAGAAGATCATGGGAATTGCATATATTTGCAAAGAAATGGCACTTGGTCTATATATCTGATTCTCTAAAAGCACAGGGTCAAGATCTAAATTAGACTGGTTATCTAAGATCTATTCAACTTAAATGTATGCCTACTTGTGGAACTGCTTTTCATTGTTGTTATTAAATGAATGAGCTGAAGAACTCATTGTATTCATATTACTTGTAAAGCTGCATATTTGTACTGTGTTCTTCTTTGCAGTGGCCTAAGGCTAAATAACAAAACACATGCCATATCTTCATTTAACAAAAAATTGTGCCTTACTGTTCATGAGCAGCATAGTAATGCATACAGCCTGACCACTCCCACTCACCAGTGGAGAGGCAAAGGCAAGCAGAAACATACTAGGATTGTAAGCAGTCCTGAGACACTGTTAAGGACGGGGCAGAAATGCTGTAAATAAATAAATAGAAAGGTTAGTCCTACAACTAGATTGGGACATCTACTCAGGAACTGGAAACCATCCATAAACCATAACTTCAGAAACTGGCTTGTTTGGATAGTGACAAACCAGAAGTCCCTGTTCAGACAAGAAACTAAGCATAAAATTTCCAGTTAGTTTCTGCTTACTTTAGCTGCTCCCACTGGCAGAATTGATAAGTGATAACAATCAGGTAGCATGCACCAGCACATTGCTTGCAAATGATAAATCATGGTCTGCTGCAAACGAGCATCAAGTGGAGGGTAGTGCTAGTTGTTGCAATTTAATTTTCTTCTGGAAATAGATTCCAGTTCAGGAAGTTTTATCATGGCTGAAAAGTGGACATTTCACAGTCTATAACAATTACCTCCTGAATGGATTTTCTTCTTGCTGTCACAAAGAATTAAGAGTAATGCAATATTTATGCCATGGACTGCCAATTTAGGAAATATTTTCCTCAAAGTTCTTATAGTAGACTATACCTTTCAAGATAGGAGCATTTTAAACTTACAGCTATCATCTGAACTGTCAAAATACCGAATTTGAGTTCCCTCACAACAACCCAGAATAAGTTCAAAAATTTATCTAACAAAACATTCTTTAGTGAGGATATAGGTAAAGTGTGTGTAAGGAAGTGAAGGTATGTTACAGAAAACATTACACTTGATCTTAGCCAAAAGGCCAAGAAGTCTGTGTTACAGAAAACCAATATAATAGAATGGTACTCTACAAAAAAAGACTTCATGCATTTAATCATTAAAAGCAGAAAATACAAACATAAAGGAATCATAACAAAAGTTTTATACCATCAATTTCTGCTTGACAAGGATTTCAACTTCACTAATCCACTTCTACAGCTCATCAGAGTTTAATTAATGTCTTTTGGTCTTCTTATAAATATAAAATATTCATATGTTTAAAGATGTTGAAAATGCAATTTCTGCACTTGTATGAATTTAAAGTGGTAGGACGTTTTATCATCCCATCACTGATAAAGCAACATGGAGGCTGACTGACATAAGGTCAAGATACTCCAGCTGTGAATTTCCTATACAGAGCTTGGGGTCAGACTAGATGGCCTTCAACTGTTTGTATGAAATACAGATTTTAGACAAAGCACACTACCAGTAACATTGCATAAATCTAGATTATATTAATTCAACCCAATAACTGATTTAATTATTTAACAGGCAAAAAAGGATACATAAGCCAAATATATCAGTACTTCAGCATCTTAACTCTAGAGTTATCTGAATAAAATTCATTACTTGAATTCATTCCACAGTATGGCTTTAGGCTTGCTTTGGAAAAGAAACAATCTTGGCTGCCCTTCTCATTCCTGAGAACACTGACTAAAGTTTTTAGGCCATTTGACTCAGACCTTAGATTCCTACCTGGAATGCTTTGCTCCATAAGGTATTCATAAAGCTCAAAGACATGCTTTTCAAACTCTGAAAAGTGACTGGGTGATAACTGGAAGCTAGGCAGGTCTACCTCTCTCCCCCCATCCTTCAGTACCAAGGAGGTACTGAAAGTGATAATCGGAAGCCTACTCACAAGTGAATGGGGGTTAACACACTGAAACCATCTTTTCTGACTGATGAGTTACACAAGGTGGCTCAACCTGTTCTGGATGGGACTGTGCTTCCCCTGAAGCAACAGGTACCTAGCAAGAAGAAATCTCCATGGTTTCAGACTGCAGGTCTTACTAGCACTATATGGAGATGCTAGAGAGGCATACTGGGGATTTCTGCTTCAAAGTATTTGCTTTATTATTGAACAATGGTTCTTCCTGTATTAAGCAGAATAAAAGGATATTAAATTACTGTAGCATATAAGACTTAAATTTATCAAACAATTACAGACATAGAGCATATTTAAATATATGCACATCTAACAGAATATGCATCCTTTTCGCAGTACTGCTTTGTTTCATTCCTGTTGTTCCCATATTGCATAACTGATCTTCCTATGCCTGACACAAAATAGCTAACAAGCCAAAACATTTGCTTATTATTAGTAGTACTGCACTGCATTTATATCCTGCCTATTTTCCCTCCTGTGAGGAACCCAAGGTGGCTTACATAGTTCCAGTTCATCCTCACAACAGCCCTGTAAGGTATGTTGAGCTGCAAGTTTGTGACTGACCCAAAGTCATCCAGTGAGCTTCATGGCTGAGGGGAGACTAGATTATTGCAATCCACCTGTCTTTAGATGAGAGATTCTTTCAGAGACCATTAAGATCCCAAAACTGTTAAGAACAAGCAAAATCAGATAGTTATTCCCCCTTTTCCCAAAGTATTTTTCCTCTGAAATCAGAGCAAATTTCAGAGATCAGATAACTAAAGAACATAAAAAGTGGAGTACACCACAATATCCAGTATATACACTGAATTAACCTACAAGTAATATAAAGGAGACATCTCCCAGAACCACAAGACAGATATCAGTGTTTATGGTGTCTTGCTGGTCGTCAGTATCAAATCAATATATATCATAAACTAGATACCCTGTTCTGTCATACTTATGATATTCTATATTTTTATCAACTCAGATCATAGAAAGGTTTTGGTCCTGTGCTTTTTTATAATTTGAATAGAAGGATATATGTATCAGGTTACATACAAACAAATAGCACAGCAGTCACTGAAAGAGAAATATATTTCACTCTATCACCCTTGTCAGTATCCTAGAAGAGCCAGTCTCCTGGAGGGGGTAAAAAAAGAAGCTTGGTAACATCATTTGGCCCTGGCTTTTACAGATAATGTCAACATGAATAAATTAGTAAGCGAACACAACACACAAAATGACACGTTTCATATTACTAATCTAGACCAATTACACAAACTACCACCCATGTGGTCATGATAATAACTAAAGTCAAAGCAGGCAAAACGTTGCCCAACACTGAATATCTATGGGTGTGGAATTTAAGAGGTCTTTGTTTTCACAGGAGAGGACTGAAAGCAGCCATATAGGGGCTGCCAAAATTCTAAAAATAACTTCACTACGGAAGTTTTGAACATATTCAGCAAGATAACGTATTCAACCCACAGAAAACAGAATTGCACAAGTTTTGTTCACACTTTAGCTTTCTCTATGTAACTTCACACACAAAAATTGTTTCTATGGCTTTTTTCCACTGAAATTCTGAACAAATGGAATTTAAAACTGTCACCCTAAATTAATTTACAAAGTGAACTTCGGTCATGTCTCAGAAACTTGTCCAGTTAGAAGATAAAAAAATTACAATACAAACATGGATAACAAACACCATGCATAAAATTCTCTTCTAAAAAGCCACTTGAAACTATGAACAACAGAAAATTATAAGAATGGGTGCTCCCAAAGACAAAGTACAACCAAAACAGTTTTGCTATACTAATCCTAACACAACTGGTCCAATAAAATGTATCATACAAACCTGTTTGGATCTTGTTTGTACATCAAAGCTTAATTGAAATAAATTCCCAGTTCTGCCAAAAAAAGTGCCTTCCCCAACACAGCCTCTAGATAAGGCTGGAATACAGGTGCAGTTTTCCAAGGAAAATATATCCAGAATATATTCATGAATACTGAGATTCAAAGATGCGCTCTGGTCTGCCATCTTTACACAGTGATTTAGGTGCCCACTTGAAAGTCAAGCATCAGCAGGTTTAGCTCTGTTCTGTGAAAAGTACCTTTTCTTTATTGTTCCTGAACAAACAGCTGTTTGAAGCACAACAGTATGTTGAGGAAGGGGTCTTTTTAGTTAGCTGGCAACCTGAGGCACTCTCTGCTACAGGCTTCACCAACCAGGTGCCTTTCCAACATACCCATATGCCAGCAGAGAATCATGTAAGATGCAGTCCAATACATCTGGAATGTTATAATTTTTTCCTGTAATTGTTATGTTTCTGTTGCAATTTAATGTGCTGTCTAAGCCCATTTTAATTGTTTCTGTATGCCACTTGAAATGCCTTTTTTGGTAGAAAGTTCGCAAAAATGAAAGAATGACTAAATAACCACCACACCACACACAAAGTAACTATTTTGCCATATCCCAGTGGCTTTTAAATAATAGTTCTGAAGAATAGTTCTCGCTATCAAAAAAAAGGCATCGATTGTTCGAATAGCATATTAACCATTCACAGGTGTGGGTGTGCGAAGAGCGGGGGGGGGCTTGTGAAGAGGAGAGAGTCAACTAAAAGACAATTGAAAAGGGAGCTCGAAAAAGGCCTGGGTGTTTAAAAATGCACGCGGAAAGCCTGACTACGACCCTGCCACTCGGTTATAAGAGCAGATGGTGGGTGGGTGCATGCATGCGGGGCGAGAAAGCAGGAACGAGCCGACGAAGGCTGCAGGAAGGCTAGCCAAGGCGAACGACCGAGCGAGGTGACGCGAGGGAGACGGGACGAGTGAAAGACCGTTCAGAGGAGGCTGCTGATACGGGGAAGAAATCGTTGAGAGGAAGGGTTGATAGGTGTCAGGCTGGGTCACGACGCTCCCGAAAGACTGGAGCGCCGGGGCAAAGCAGGGGGGGCGCTGGGCCTGGGGCCCGAAGAAAAGCCACAAGACGCGACGCCGAGCGATTTCGGCCTCCCGCGCCGCTTCCCTCGCCCGCCCACGGCCGTCCCCTCTCCAGCCTGGCCCCAGAGCGCCCAGCACAAGAAGCGCACATAGGCGGTCGACCACTTCTCTCACTGACCGGCTCGTGGACGCCATCTTCCTTCCTCTTCGCGGGAGCGTCTGCGTGCGGCTGGGCGTACTCGCCGACTCCCCTTTAAGCTTTACGCTCCGATGGGCGTCACCTGCCGTGGCCTCCGCTACGGAGCAGCGCAAGGGACAAACAGGATGGGAGCCGGGCGACGATTGTTGCCTCTTCGGCGGAGCAACTAGGCTGTAGGCGCTCCCGTAACAACAAGCCGAGGTGCTGTCTTCGTCCGAGTACTGAAGGCAGCTTTTGCCCGCGTCTGTGAGGTAGCAAAATCTGGCAGGGCAGTGCGTTGCACGACTTCCTGCGGCAGATGTTTGCAAGGTCCAACACATAAAAAGCACTAGTAAATTTTTTAAAACGGAACACGGAAAAGTCTGTACAGCTCTCTGATATGCTTCTTCTACAGCACTTGCATTTTCGTTGTGTTTCTTTTTACAACAGGACCTGGGTTGAACACTGGCAGCCTGAATTTGTTCAAAGCATACTACCATCTCAGGTCGTCAGCCTGCGCTGGGCATATATACAAAACCTCCTTTAACCGATGAAACATTTTAAACTATTCTGTCGCAACCTGAGTGTTTAAAGATCAGCCTAACACTGTTTTTCACCCGTGCATGTGAGGTGGAATAGGAAAGGCAGGATCACGCTCAGTCTGGATATTTTCTTCAGCAGTCTATCAACACTCCTCCTGCATAGCACGTGTATTTCAGTAGTAGCTACCATAAGGAAAAAGTTAACTACTTTAGAAAAGAATTTTGAATTTCTAAAAGAAGCAGTAACTACTTAAAGAGTAACAGTTCCCAAACTTAAAATCTTAAGGTGCACAGATTGTTGGCAAAGTTGGACGAATCTCAGGTGCTTGGCCAAGAACCCTTCCCAAGAATTACTATAAACACTCCCTTTTTGACCCATGCACTCATCAGCTGAAGTTACAATCTGCTACAAACATGTTATAATTTCTGTAAAATAAAAGAATGATTTTAGATCTACAAGATTTTAGTTTACAATTATAACATTATTTCACCAACTGCTTATGATGTATTTTGTAAAACTGCAAAACAAAACAAAACAGATTTATATTTACTGGGTTGTAGGACTAGAAGAGCCCACAAGTTACACAATATCCAAGAATGTGTCAGGACTAAAAGAGCCAAAGATACACTATAATATGGCTATAGAAACCCTGAAACTGAGAATAATAGTTTTGAACTGTTAAGATAGGCATCCTGATGTGATTTGGAAATTTATCAGTCTTGCTCCTGGTTTATATCCTAATCTAGGGGATGCCCCACCCAGCCCCTTTTTTCCCTTGTCTTAACCCATTCAATTTTCATTATCACACACTCTTGCCTCTTGCACACTGCCTATCTAACATAAAAAGATCCCTTCTTCATACCTTTGGACTGAATGCATTTCCTATATGTCTGAACAAACTGCAATGTTCTTTTGACTGTACACCTCCAGTGTAGTTGTGTTCGGTTCCTTGACAGATGCAATATTATCCATTTTGAGAGGCAAGAAAGTCCTACAAGTCAGGCTTGGCTGTGGATTCCTGAGCGTTGTAGAACTTTTTTGATCTAAACCTCAATCCTAAGGCTACAATCCTATATATACTCACCTGAGAGTAAGTACCACTGAACTCAATAGCATTCATTCCAGGATATAGGGATTCTTGTTTAGGATTGTACTGTGATGGTACAATCCATAGCACCTAGGAGTAAGCTACACTCAATATGGTGGAACTTACTTGTGAGTAAACATATATAAAATTTCTCTAAGATCTGCAAACAATGCACAATTTCTTCAAAATATAATCAACAATGGGATTTACTTCTAAGTAATATGTGCTGGTTCATTTTAGGTTAATCTTTAAGGCTAGTCTTAAATGATTAATTACCATATCTTAAAGATTGTTCATTTGCAGTTGAACAAGACAGGAAAATGGCAGAAACTATTTTCATAATATTCCTTGCTATGTTTGAAGAACACACTATTTCACTTACAAATGAAAATAATGAATGAAAAGCAAAGGCTGGGTAAGGTTAATAGCAATTTTTCACTTTTAATGATTTGTTAAATCAAATCAATGTTTCATAAAGCTGACAAACCATACTTACTTAATCCTCAAGGATCATTATTGTTAAATAAAACTGTAAAATTTGAAAGGACAGTATCATCTCATTATTATAGTTTATGCAAGATGCTCACTTGTTCAGTACAAAGCAAATTATTTATCTAATGTGCAAAGAAAACAATCTCATGGTACTTAGGTATCATCTGGACAGCCACAGGATCCTCTGAATTCTCAGATCTGATATCAAAGATGCTCAGACTTTGGCATTGGAAATCTGGGCTGCAATCCCTTTCTCATCTTAAAGCCAATATGAAAAGCATTGTGTTGGCTGCCTCCCTGAGGTTGGGAACTTGACATCAGGGGTTGTAAAGGGGGCATTGTGGTAGATGGCCTCATTTTACTTCTTCAGCCTCCTCCTCTCCCTCTCCAAACCACCCCAGCTGGAAAAAAACTGCCTAGTAAAAATTGAGAGGCATATTTTTCCTCCACAACTCCTCTCGCTTTATTAGATGCTTGTAAGCCACTAAACTAGGGAGTTCACGGCCATCAAGGGTACAACCTACAGGACTGTACCCTAAAGCAGTCCAACCTCTTCTCCATAGCCATTCCCTGTACAATCTGTTAAATTCACACCCTGTACTGTGCATGATATTTATTCATTTCAATTGCAAGGCCTTTTTTTTGCATTTTGTGCCCTGAAAGTGCATTTCTGTATTTATCTGTCATAGTAATGAGCAATGCAGCTGTATTAGCTACTCAAAATAGGCTATGTCATTTCCCAGACAAAGTTATTTAAAAATTATTCAAAGTTTGCAATGCATTCTACTCCAGAACTCTTGTGCAATAAACTGGGAGTCCACACCTTTTATTATAAAAACAATGCACATGATTTACTACATTTAAAATCTGTTATTTTTACTATTACATATTTGTTTTCAGATCTTTGTGAGAATTCATATAGCAGGATGTTTTACGAATGCTCACTCAGATCTTTGAAAAGACTACCCCGTTCATGTTGTGATGTACATATATGGAAAAAGTATCCTGCAAAAATCAACCATACCTGGTTCTTTTTAAGTAGCAGGAACCTAGATTACAATAGATTATGGTACCAGAAGGATTTGACAAAGGGAAGTCTAACACCCCTTGATCCAGTTCCATGGTGCCATGCTCATCCTGAACGCTTTCCTCTGCCATCATGCCAATTCCGGGGATCCTGCCCAGACAAAGGCTCTCAGACATCTGCTCTATGCAAGTGTATACCTGCACATGCAGAGGCTAACATTGTGGAGGTGGGTTATGTCCCAAACATCTCAGGGTGCATAATCTTCCCTTTGTCAGCATTCTTAATCATTCGATAGTTTGTACCCATGTGCAGTCAAATTCCCTTAGAATCCCTCTTCAGACTATAGTGCTGAGAGCACAAAGGTCTTTGGGGGCATAAGGACATTAGGGTGGAACTTGGGTGCATACCCAGTGCCTACATACTTTTATGCGTGAGCCATCTGAATGCCTGGACAGGGCTGGTATTATGCCTTAAATGCAAAAGAGATCAGTATTTAACCAATAAGTAATAAAGTGAATGCATAACAACTTGAACAAGTATAAAGGAATGCATTAGGTCTGGATTCTTATGGATATTGTCTGCATGTATTTTTACTTTAGCATGTTAAAAATGAGGGGAGGAAAGGATTTCACCAAAACCTTACCATTATAAACTGGAGGATAGAAAAATCCATTTCACAGACATTGTTAATATGAAATATCCAGCAGGTGGCAGCACAGTGCAATTTTTTAAAGTATAGTTTCATATGGGAAATTCTACATCTGTTTTTAAAGGTACAACTGTGCCTACATTTTTTTAAATGACATGAAATGTTAGCTTCTGAGTCAATGCTTCTTCCAATTCTTCAGGATCACTTCTGCTGCATTCAGTGTGCTGTCTTTCTGTCAACACAAAACACCATAAAGAATTGAGATCCACTAATGGAAGAATATATCAGACAGTGAAAAAAGTCAGTGACTGTTACTAACTTTGGAAACAGATTGAAGCCATGGCTTGCTCCACAGTTTTTCATTTTGACCACAGTGGCCATTGCAGAACATGTTAGTTACCAGTTGAGGTTTTGAAATTTGAAAAGCATTTCATACACAGAGGGCCTTTCCTAAAAATACAACTAACGGCAGAATTGTATAGAACAGACTTGACTGTGCAGCTGGGAACGAGGCCATGAGGTTTTATATTGTAAACTTGTTTTATATTTTATTGTATTATATTTTAATTGATATATTTGTGAGCCGCCCCGAGGCTTCGGCGAATGGGGCAGCATAAAAATTTTCTAAATAAATAAATAATACCCCGGCACAGCCTTTCATTTTTCCTATGTTAGCAATTATTCTTTCACTCTTACGGGGATAAGTAAAGCATTAAACCTGGGAACATTCTTGTGGAGGGCTCAAATGTGTAACACTTTGTTGGCCTAACCTTCACTGCGTATTCCCCCAGTTAAGTTTGGGTGTGCAGTGTGCAGTGCAGGTTCTTTTGATCTGGTTCACCTGATGGAACCTGGTCAACCCTTCTCACACAGGGCTGGTTGATTGATTTATTTAAACATTCTTGCATATACTAGGGGAATATACCAAAGTATTTTTAAAATCAATAATACACACACAAAAAGGCCATTGGAAATTCTGACCTAAATATACTCCTCTGAGATATACCAGGTAGATAACTTTCTTGGACCATTTCCTTCAAAGCAGGGATCACCTTTGCAAAGATTTTGTGGATCAGTCTATTCTAGGTACAGATCCCACCCAGCTTCATTGTATGGGGTCTTCCCAGCCTTGCCCACTATCTATTCTTCTTCAAACCAGTAAAAATATGCCAGAAAAGATGATGTGGGTGTTCACTGAGTTAGCACAGCTGTATCAGTTCCAAGCATTTAAACCAAACACTGCCTTTTTTATCCTAACAAACAAATAAAAATGAAGGAATCAACATATAGAGGTGATTTAGAAAAGAAAACCAAAAATGAAGAAATGATCTGTTCTGCTTTTGTTCTACCATTGAGGGAATTTTATATGAGCCAGTACTTTACAGTGTAAAAGTTACTGAACTAAATCCCAGCAGTCACATTCTCTTTTGGAACCCTTGCAAAGAACAATTTCTCAGGATGGGCCATTTCAGCCACTCAGTACCCCATTGCCACCATCAATACCAAGAAAAGCCTATTTTTTTCAAAAGAATCCTTGTTAGAAGCAAAAATCTTATTGCTGACTTTTCCCCAATCAGCCCTGGGGTTAAGCTTTACTGTCACCTTCAGATTTGTTATCAGCCAGTGTGCAGATTTAGCTTTGAACAAGCTCTTCTGGTTGGTCGGTTAATTATCAGACACAAATAACCAGGCAAAGATTATCCTTCTACCAAGACATAGACATTCCTAAGCCAGGACTTCATCGGGCAAGTAGGTGTGTTCTTTGATAAAAGAGACAATGACGGGGTTTGTATAACATGACAGCCCATTTGTGGCTTATAAGGCATGGTAGATGGTTGTGTGATAAGAACCAGGGATGGGTTTGTCACATGGCTCAGTTTTGCCCTAGCAGCAGTCATGGCTTGCGACCTACAACAGGTTGTTAAACTGAGATGACATGAGCCATCATGAGTCAAGCCCTGCTATAAAATCCCCTGACTGCCCTTGCCAAGTAGGTGTCAGGCAGGAGTTGCTGACAGGCTTCCCCAAAGTGATGTTTGGGAGTGGCTGGCAGATGCTTCTCTCTCACTCGCGAACACACTGAGGCTCAGAACAGCGGATGGACTGCAGCAGTGGCAGTGACTGGCACCAGCTCACAAGTTGGTGGCGGTGACTGTGGCTCCACCATTTCTCATCACCGTGCTGTGCGCAAAACCTGGGCTTGGCATGGCAGCAGGGAATGCAGGAACAACGAATGTCGCTGCTGACTCACCAGTCAGAGCTGCAGCAAGCCATTTTGGTTGTGTCATCAGCAGAGAACTGAGAAGCAATCCCTGTGCCTTTCCCCACCTCCAAAATGGTGTGAGCCTTTGTAAGTTCCCTGTGGCTGGGGGGGGGGGGGGGGATGACGGACTCCTGCAGAGTTCAAAGGGATACCCATAGGGGGTAGGCAAGGGCCACGGCTTATTGTCCACTGGGCACATTATGGGCTTTCAGGCAGAAAATCCACACCGTGTGTCTTGTGCCAAAGCATGGGTAGTTATACTGTGCAAATTTACCCAGGCGGTATGAGGCAGCCCCATGGGGCATATTTGCTGTTTACCTGAAGATTCTTAATCCAATCTGCCCTCTTTGCAGTCTTAGGGCCAGATAATTCAGCACACAATTGATGTTTTAACACAGATCCAGAAAGGAGGTTTCTGTATTACAGAAACAAAGTGTAAATAGTGGACTTTGGGGGGACAGTGGGTCTCTGCAAATGCAAAACTTTGCCATCCACTAGAATCAGTTATAGGGAAGAGGAGAACAAAAAGTGTCTCCATATTGGAGACCACAGAAATGGACTGTAGTCCCCAGGAATTCCATTAAATCACAGAAATTTTCTAATATTTATTAGCTGACCTTCTGTCCAAGGGCACATAAGGAAACAACATAAAACCCAAAATCCAAGCTGCCACCACTGTCCCAAATATCTAATCAGAACAGCAGAATTAAAAATCATAGCAGAATAACAAAAACTGTTTCAATTACAAACATCCACAATCAAAAGGGTCACAAAGAAACAGCAGGCAATAAAACAGATAAATAATAATACCTTCATATAATAAGCCCAGCCATGCATTCAGTATTAGCTGCCATCCACAATGTGAAAAGCTTCACTTCCCAGCTGCATGCTGTTCTACATATAGGAAATGGGCTCTTTTGGGAAGAAATTTCACAAGTGTAGATACCACAACAGAGAATTCATCCTTCCTTGTTCCTACCAATTTTATTTGGCAAATACTGGAGCATTAAGCAGTTTGCTTGATGCCAGTTTGTTGTTGTTTCCTTGACTTCCGAACCACAACAAAAAAAATTGGCACTTGCATAGTACTGCATATCTTATGTACATCAAGCAACAGTATCAATTAAATCAATTTAAATTCTAGATTGTAACACAACCAAATATGGGAAATTCAAAAGGCAGGGAAATGAATACTTCTGCAAAGCATCTGATGTGAACACTAATATAGCATCATTTGCTTCTCTCCAGACAACAGACCAGCAAAAGTTAAGTGCTAAATTTGTTGTGAGTTTGTTTTTTTGTTTTGTTTTTTTGTTTTTGGTTGTTGTTTTTGGGCAGACATTGCAAGTTTATCTGGCCTGTCAATTTGTATTTTGATCCTGCAGCTCTAAGTGAGAGCATGGAACTGCTCAACCATATAATTAGAATGCAGGTTATTTTTAGTGTAAATTTACTGCATTTTGCCTTTGTGAAACATGCCTCTTAACCAAGCCCTTCAATACGTCCCGAGGTTTCACAAGTCAACTTCTGCTCATGACCCTTTTGCCCCTAATCCAGCTTCCACAACCCTCTGCCCAAGGGCAACAGGGCTGGAACTGGTTGAAATAGTTTCACTGAGCTGGCCAAACACATCATCCTGTAGCATATACAGATATCCTTAATATCCTCACCTAGTAGTACTCATTCTATTGAGTTTCTGTAAGTGAAATACAACAGTGGAACCAGCTGCCTAGAGAGATGTGGGCTCTCCCACACTGGAGACATTCAAGGCAGAACTGGGAAGCCATCTGAGTGGGATGGTGGAAATGGGTGTCCTGCAACAGCAGGAGGTTGGACTTGATGGCCTTCATGGCCCCTTCCAACTCTACTATTCTATGAGTCTATGAAATGGCTGAGGAGTTAAGGCATTTGTAAGACAAATAGAGGAACTAAAGGGAGGAAGGGAAGAAAACAGGCTTTTTGAAGGGAGGAATCTGTCTGAGATAGTTTTTATATGTAGAAAAGAAAGGCAATTCTGTCAGTATCTCACTGCTAGGAGTTTGCACTATTACAAATGCTGGGAATCATACTTTCGAATTCAGTACTGTCATTCTACTAGTTTCTACCATTTGCAGAAAATTCATTTTATCCTTCCTAAGAATCAACTCAAATACTTTTATCGCACTTATTGTACAAAGCATTACACAAGGTGCTTCACGAGCCACCGCACACTGCACAAGGCACTGTGCAAGGCATTGCAACTCTATTAGATTAGATGTTGTTTGTGCAAGTTAGGCTACTTCTGATGGCAGTTGTGGAAGCAGTGGTAGAGCTGCTGATAAGGTTAAGATGCATTTACAGGAAAACTGTAGGGACAGAAGCCATGGCCAAAGGACCTCACCTACTACTGCTATCTCAGTGTTAAATTTCGTTCCCAGCGGGGAGAATAATTAATTTATTCATCATATCTAACAATACATTAAGAGTAGTAAGTGGAACATAGTGAAGCACACGAGCTGCAGGTTTTCTGGTTCAAAGTTCATATTATGCCCTTAAGCAAGCAATTACCTTTTATTACCTCCTTATTCTGATTCTGGAGTACTTTATTACACTGATTAGACTTTGAGCATTTAGAAAGATCATGATGTGAATACTATAAATATGATTATATCTTTAAAAAAATTATTACCACAACATTGCAACGCTATTTTAATTGTTTAATAAGGGACAATGAGAGAAGACTAGTTTAAGTACTAAGACAACATTGTGGATATGCTAAACATTATTTAAACGCTGGTTGTAGAACTTACTTTGATGAAGCAAAATCTTATGTATTTCTCAAATTGACCTTTGGTCTCTGGGCCACAAAATGAGGTGAGAGGAATAGCTGACAGTTTCTGAAATGGAAAAAAAATAACAATTATATCCTTACAAAGTACATTAAATTAGCTTAGAACTTGGATACGTCAATAATGCTATTTTTGTCACAATGTAAAAGAATGATGACTAAGATCTTAATTAAAGTTGTGTCATCATATATTACAACATTCCCGCATAAAAGATACCACGCTATTATCATGAATGAAGATTTCACATGTGAATGTTTGGTTGCAGATAAACAATCTTACCTGGCTGGGTAACACAACAACCCACCCTTGTTTGTTATCACAGGTGGGTTGAAGCATCAAGTGAATGAGGGCCAATTCGGCACCAGTGGCTAGCTTTTTCAAACGTATCACCCTGTGGTGCCTAGTGTAGTGCTGCTGTCACCCATGGAGGGTTATGGTATCATTCAAAACTGGGTGGATAAGCCCAAACAGCCAATGAACCACGCACCAAGAGTGGCCAAAATCCTTTGCTACTCTTGACAAGTAGCTCCCAGGTAAGCATCACTAACAGGAGCCCCCAAGGTACAAAGTAATACAGTCAGAAGCTTTTCCCCGCCAGTGCTGAAACAAAGCAGCTGTTTTTTCTGAAGGCTTAAGCATAGACTTCTCAGGCCACTTGCAAGGATGGCCAGGATCTGCTGCTCCCTGAACAGGTATACTCTCCTTACTGGCAGTATCTACTCTCAAACCCCTTGTAAGGATGTCTGGAAGGTAGAAGGACTATTCTTAGACAGGAGTGCATGATCCCTTCGGAAAAGCTGCAAAAGAATGTGGCAGCCCTGTCAAACAGATCCAGAGAAGCAGAAGTGCCCAATCACCTCCCACATTCTCCAGGTTGCAATTGCCTGTTTGCACTATGGCAACAAAACCTTAGGTATCCCTACAGCACAAGCAGGGGCCCTGTAGGATGAAGCTTCCATCCTTGCCGGGGACAAGATGCAGGAGTCAACCACAACAAGTAGAGGAGGCACTGCACATTGTCCTAGCCAAGCATGGAAATTTCTCCCCATTGTGCTTCAGTGCAGAAGCCCTGTTTGTATAATAAGAACCCTCTGATAGCTGAAGCTCACAGTCATCACTGACAGAGACAGGAGATTTGTTTCTTCTTGTAGTGTCCCCTGGGATACCATGTGGCGGATCAAGAGGGAAGGAGGCAGCAAAGGCACAAATGATTTGTTGCCAGAGAGGGTTGTTGTACTGTGTAAACTCAGTCATCGTGTGCTCAGTCCAGGAAGCAGTAGTCAAGGGGCACAGGGTTTGCAAAATATTTGATTAATTGCTTCATAAGACAAGTGTTTTCCCTGTTAGAATTCTGGAGTGCTGCTTCCTAGATTAGTGCCATCCCATATCCTAGAAGCATAGAAACATAGAAACAGAGCGAGTCAGAAGAGGCCTCCTGAGCCATCTAGTCTGACCCCTGGCTCCAGCCAGCTCCACCCATGACATGCCCACCATGTGCATGCCTAGCCTATCCTTGAATACCCTCCCTGATGGGGCCTCAACCCATTCCATACCCTCCGGGTCCTAACTGTCAGGAAGTACTTCCTGGCATCCAAATTGAAGCATTTGTTTCCCCAGTTGTTTCTCCTCATCATGTGAGCAAAAGAGTTTAGGAAAGGAAAACAGCTGTTTTTTAAGCTGTGCCTGTGTCTAGTTTATGGAAGTTACACAGATTGGTGTAACCTCCAGGGTTCAAAAATCTGCAAAGGCATAATCCTATGAAAATTTATACAAAAGAAAGCCCTACATCCCAGCATGTCCCAGGCAGCATGCTGGTAGAAGTAGGCCCCTTTTCTGTCTAAACTAGAAAAGGATTGCACCCTAAAAGAATAAATTTTTGCTGGGATAGGGAAAGATTGCCGCAAGCCTAGCAATGGACATACAGCTTTCCACTGTGTTCACAGACCTGATCACCCTTTTTACAACCTCACTTGAATTATAAGGTATAATATTAAATACATTTTAATTAAAGAATATGAAGAAACAAACCCTCACCTTAGATTTTATCATCCATTTCACAAATTTATAATCATAGGGTTTATCTTGCTCCATGTCAGATAGATCCACATCTTAAACAAAACAAAAATGTCAAACAGAAAAAGGAAACATTGTTTTCCAGCAGAATGACTTTAAGTCATCTGGGCACTTCTGCACAGATGGAAGGGGCCACAGTTGAATGAGCCGCAGTCCAAGCTGGGAAAGTGTCCTGCTCGAATGGAACATTATACTTTTCCTTCCCCAGAACTGTTCTAAAGCTGTGCTCTAAGAGCAGAGCAAAACATTATTGTAAGGGCCTCCTGCCCAAAACAGCAGCCCTGTGTTATCTCCACCTCATTTTCATCTGTAACTTAATCAAGCCCTGCTCAACATCATCAGTTGCTGGTGGAGAAACTAAATGGTGATATCAGAAATTGGGGAGCCTTTCTGTAGCTTTCAGGGTGAGAGCAAAACAACACCACCACCAAGCTGCAGTTTTTGGCAACAGCCAAAACAGACAGTTTACTGTCTAGTTCTGCAATAACTGCAGCGGTGTGCCCACTGGGCAGACTGACTTGATCAAACACGTCACCGTGGCTTAAACTGATGGCATGTGCTGGGCACTATTAGCCTAATTATCATGCTTGGTGAGGCTTGTCATGTTATCTGAACCTGGCTGGCATGGCCTGTCTGAGCAGGAAACAATCCTCAACAGAAAGCCATTGTTTGAGATTTGTTTTCTGCTCTGCCATGCTGCCTTGGTTCAGGTGACACACCAGGGTGTACCCAGAGGGGAAAATACTGGTATCAATCAATCAATCAATCAATCAAAAAAGAAAATGCATATAGATACACTGCTTTTATGAGGATGTTTCCCCCTTTTTCTCTTTCTAACAGATTAAAGTAAAAAGCTTCCAAAATACAGTCCTTTACTTACGTTGGCTTTGCAATAGAGTGATATTGCATCACCCTTACTCATAACAACAATGCTAAACTGAATCCTCCTCCCTTTTCCTCTAAAAGGGTCTGTCTCCACCCTCAGGGAGGTTCATGATACTTGTGGAACAGATATCAAGAATGATGGGTATTACTCATTTGCTCTGACAGCACACAACTGAGTTAATGAACTCACAACCTTTCCCTTCTGACTTCCATTGTTCTACAGTGTCTCCCCACACCCCTTGAACTACAGGCAGTCTGCTTCTTACCAGCCACTTCGCTAATCTTGCTTGTTGACCTTGGCACTTCAGTGATGCATTCCAACTGCATTCTTGTCTAGCTCACTTACAGCGTTTGAGCTTTCTCGCTCAGAATGCTGTATTTTGAGAGAAGCAGGCCCATGCTCTACGACCGAAGCCCCTTACTCATAGTACATTTATAAAGGCTTCAGGTGCTTCCATCCTTGCCATAGATTAAAAAAAAATTACTAACTTAACATGGACACATCAACAATCATGAAGTATCCTCCCTCTGGAACAACAGGTTTCAGTCCAACTTCCTGGAGCATCTGAGCCATTTGGTTCCGTTTGCCTTCCAGCTCTCTAGGCAGGGAGTTGAAGTAGCAGTCTGGATCATCCATGCGTTTCAAGTCCTTCAGAAAGGCTTGTGCTACTGCCTCCTGAAAATTTAAATCAGTAAAGAAAAAAATGTTGGGACAATTAGCAAAAAGTGGAAGACTCTAGACAGACTTTGTAAATATGCATTGTAATATTTAAATAGCTATAGTCAAAGAAATGCTCCAATCTGTAGAATCCAAACGTCATTTTTCCCATAAGGTTTACTACCCAAAGAGACAATTAAGAGTTAAGCTTTGTCAGAAGTGGGTTTTAACAGGAAATAAAAACTAGTAACTGGCATATTGGCATGCTTCCAAGAAAACCTAGCTATCACTAGAATGTGTATTTCTTTCAAATGCACAATTTTTAAAAGGCCTTTTTCTGAGTTTCTTAGGATGTGAGCTTCACCTCTGCAAACTCACAATCTCTTTTCACTTTTTTGCCCATCTAGCCAAAACATTTCTGAGAGGGAGGGAAAGAGGCTAGAGACACCTCAGGATGCTGTGAGCTAGGTGCCTTTCCTTCACACTTTCAAAGCTACAGATCTTTCTTTCAAAAACATCTTTATTGACCAAAGCATTTTCCAGAAGCACAATCACCCAGAATGAATCTCTGAGCATGCACAGAGTGGTTTGTTGAATGCAACTCAGTATTTACTTCTAGGAACTCTCCTTTTGAATATGTTTGGGCCTCATCCTTTCTCCTGCTGTTTATTGGTGCTAGCCACTGAAGCTGCAACAGAATCTTTACAAAATCATAATACTCTATTTATTACTACCTACCTGTAAAGGAGTTGGACATGTATAGATTGTATTTTGTTGAACAACCTGCAAATGTTTTATCAGGTGCTGGGGACCAACAGACCAGCCAAGCTTAAAGAAGATATAAAGTGCAGTAAGTATTTGGCTATTTACTTAACATTTACAAAATCTTAAGTATGGAGCTGAGCTGAGAAGTGCAAAAATATTCACATTTTAACTAGTACTATCAGTACTCTGTATAAACTTTGCAGATAAGCACATAAGAGTTACTAACCCACAAAGCTGTTTACTTATACATACATATCAGCCATCTGGGATATAATTCCTCATGATTTGTTTTTGCTGCTCTGGTCTTCCAGTGTTCACTATTAGCTTTTCAGTAGGACTATAGAGCTACTGGGGACTGAAAAACCCCAAATGTTTTGCAAAAGGTCCTCCTGGTTCTTTGGACCATGGCCTTAGTTCCCCACATGCACTCTCCTCCCAGCAACCACCACCTTCTATAAATGACATTGGAATCAACATAGTAAACATGAAGTCTCATAAACTGTGATGCCCAATTTCTCACAATAAATATACTCCTGATTGTTCTAAGCTGAAACATGTTCAAGGTATATACCACATATGTTATATACCAGACAAGGCACTTAGAATGTTCAGTGCCTGACAGTTTTTTAATGTCAGTGTTGAAACTGTGTGTGCATGTAACTCTATATAAATAGTTATCAGATATGGAGATCGAGATGGGAGATCAAGATTGAGATGGAGATTGAGATGGCAAGCCTGAAAATGACATACTCATTCCTTATGACAACTCTGAATATAAAATACCTAAAATCTACTTCAACACATCTGATTCTTCATGCCAATAATCTCTTTAAGGTGTTCACCTTACCTTCCAGCCTGTTACGCTGTATGTTTTCCCAGCACTTCCTATAGTTACTGTTCTTTCCCACATTCCAGGCAAAGTAGCTGTTTATTTTTAAAAACAAACCAACAAGAATTGCATATTTGTGGCGGTAACAGTATTTTACTGCAATGTGTAATTGTAGTAAAGTTTGCTTCATTATGTACAAATGAAATTGGTAGTTACCAAGATTATATCCTGTTATCTACATTTAGACATATAGGTAAGAATACACTTATAACAGAGTGGTATACATTATTAACTTTGTGGATCAGTCAGATGAACTTTCAGTTGTGCCTTCTGGATTTAGAGTAATCTTCTGTAATTCTTCCTGATGCAGTAACCAAATTCCACAGGAAATTGTGCAGTACCAATTACCCTGGAACTACATGTTACATGTAACAGGAATGCTATCAAAATAACACCCTTCAGCACATAGCAGCACTTCTTCATGATGTGATATCAAAATACTGCATTCTGTGCGAGCCCTATTTAACTGATGCCACTTACTGACATGGGGGTAAATGTTGCTACATATATTGAGAAGGGGAGATCTTGATTTAGGGGTACTGTTATTTGGCAGCCTATGTATGTCTGTGGTAGCAATGCACACTGTCCCTAGGATAGTGCTAAAGCGCCATTTAGCAAAACAAAACAGGAGGTTCCCAGCAAATAGCTAACAACTCGTTCTAGAAGTGACAGCAGGGAGTCAGTCACAAAATCAGATAACTTGTACTGAACACATTTTGACACACCTTCTAGGAATTTAATTTTGGGACCAAAAACCAGGATCTTGCAAAAAAAATCGTAGTAGCAGCCAGCACATAAATGACACTCTAGCACTGTCATGTTAGCAGCACATTTCAACTGAAGAGGAACACTGCCCCATAACAGGCTCGTTGTATTATGCTATGCCATGCATTTTTATAGCCAAGCAGTTGCCAAGAACAACTAATACAGCAACGCACACATAGTACCCCAATGGGCACTATCCCTGTTGAGATGCTAGAAGAATCCTCACTCACAACATTCAGTCTTTAAATCTGTCAGTGGAACACTGATCATTATTCCTGTGAAGATCCCATTTTGCACAAGCCAAATAACAGACATGATGAAGTGTTCTACGCCAGAGGAAACTGTGTAGGCGATAGCATAAAGTCTATGCTGATTTTATGATGTATCACTGGCAACCCCTATTAGATAAGTGTTATAGAACCACCAGCAGATGCTGTAAATTGATGCAATATTCATTTTGCATTTTTCATGAGAGATGTGTCACTTCAGTTGATGGAATATGTGAAGCTTAATACAGCATAGCAACCTCAAGGGACAAGATTTGTGTTCTCTTCTCTGCATAATCTTTAAGTTATACAAGCAAGAGAAAGGAAGCTCCTTGGGAGAAAATGGTTTTGCTTAGTTTATACAATGACTGTCACTTGCATAGTTTCTGTGGTTTCTATGTTTCAACAACAGATTAGGAAACTGTTTATGTGTTCTCCTTAAACGTGCACAAGCAAATAAGCACTGTTGGCTAATAGCCATAGCCGTATTTCAATTATGCACATTCGCTTTTGTGCGGACTATTTGCCGTGCACTGAAAATGTCTTGTGTCCACCAGGAATCTCCTATTCCCAAGCAGCAGTCCAACAAGGGGTCGTGAAAGACGTGTTCACCAGCCCCTACACTCTAAGGTTCCTTAGAGGAATGATCATAAGGATATCGAACCTGTCCATTCACAGGAACACAAAACTGGTTTTAAGTGAATGTAAGACCCAGGGTATGAAAATATTGTCATCCATAGGAAATTACATGTCAGACAATTAAAAGGAAGATTTAAGGATTAAAGAATTTATTAATGTTGAAATTGACAACTGAAATTATTTTTGATAAAGTAATCCAGCCTTGTCATTCAGAACTATATCTACTCTACAGGATATTATTACCCAGCATTTCTAAAATGTGTTTATTGTACATTTTCTTGTTAATAAATGTAGATGTAAAAATTAGATCATGCAAGTGTTTGTAGACCAGAACCCAACATGTCAAAATGTTGGTGTTTACAGTAGAAGAATTAACACAGTGCTTTTTCAAACATTAATGTGATCAGCATCTGTATTAATGACTTGGAAAAGTTAGTAGACTAATTGAAACTATGATTATACAAAATTTGAACCAAAACCATTTTAGAGCGGAGATGGGGAAACTTTTTGCTCTACATGCCCTTCTGAAGAATCTTCTAGGGCCATATGCCAGTGGTGGATGACCCTTGCAAAAATGGATGGAATCAAAGCTAGAGTTGGCTAGCCCATCCCACATGCACACACATGCAGTTTCACACATAACATACATATAATACGCAGCCATTTAGTCATTAATTTATATATATATATATATATAGGTGCTTGCACACACATACAGGTACAACACCCATTCATACAAGATTTTCCCTACTCACACTGCAATTAAGCTTGAAAAAAGTCTTCCACTGCCACCAACTGAGTCTAACTGCTGCACAAGAGGGTGGTAGGGTTAGGCCTTGCCACCAGGACCAAGAAAGCAGACCTTGATCTAATCCTTCCTATGGATTTGCCCACAACTCCACTGGGTGTGTGCATGGTGGTAGTGGGGAGTTCCTCTGGCCCTTGTGTCCTCTGCCTGGCACTGGATGCAGCAGGAGCTTCTTCCCCTCCTGGGCCTCCTTGATCAGCCCTTTTCAGCTTCCTCTCCTTGCTTTTTGTTTCGTTTTGTTGTTTTTTGGGTGGGGGGGATTGCTCCAGCAATCCACAAGGTTTATTTTCCAGCACAAGGCAGGAAGAACAGGGAAACTCAGTTTTCTGAGGAGCTCAGATCAAGGTCTACCTTCCCATATACAGAGGTAGGCCTCTATAGCATTAGCTGGCCTCCTATACTTAGGGGAGAATGAACAATTGGGGTGAGAGATCCTGTCCACTGAAGCATGGGGAGAAAGGGTGACTCTGAACAAGAGAAAGAGTGTCCACGGCTATGTATTCAGGATCTTGGACAACTTACTTACACGCATAAGAACCTACCATATACCGACTCAGACCATTCCCCATCCAGCACAGTATTGTCAATTTTGACTGCAGCAGCTTTCCAGGTTTACGACGAGGTTTTTCTGACCCTCCTGGACATATTCGGAATCAAACCTGAGATGTTCTGCAGGAAAGCATGTGTTCTACAATGGAACCATACTTGTCTTTCAGCTTCACCAATTTGCCTTTCTGTGAAATGCGTATTTTATGAATGGTTCTACCCACCATGAGACACATTTTGTGACAGCCTACAGGACTTTTTAAAATTGCAAATGTGCACAGAAAGATTGGAGACCCCTGCAAGAACAGGCCGACAAATGATATATGTACACACGTCAGTGAATATGCCGGAACAGTTATGACCCTGAATTGAACATGATTTCTTTTCTTAGTTCAACAGCCATATCCAATACTGTTGAATCAAAAGCATTTAACTCTTACTAAAAAAGTAATGGACACTTTTAAATGATTTGTGATGGAACATTACTTTTGTAAAATCCATGTGATAAAATGTATAGGAAAGCTTCCTATCAACTACCATTAGTGCAACAAGCTATTCAGTACCTATTTTAATATGTTTATTGCCAGTGTAAATCAGCCATTCATACACTTCATCACTGATGCACAGAGCATCATATTTAATGCAGAGATCAGCAATTATTTGCAGTTCTTCTTTTGTATAAACCTAGATTAAAGGAAAAAGAAGACAGTGTACTGATCAGTATATTCTAAGTTAACACTGCTGTTGCATTCAACATGGGAATTTAAAAAAAAGGACTCTCACCTTCCCTATGGGATTATGAGGGGTGTTCAGTATAATAGCTTTTGTCTTAGAACTAAATTTGCTTGCAAGTTCAGTGGGATCCAAGGACCAGTCAGCACTAGATGCAGTGTTTCCAGCTGCAGGCTTCTAAGATATAGAAATGTATTATTTAATTGAAATGCAGTATTCTGAAACATATTCTGCTGACAGGTTTGTCACAAAAATCATTATACATGATGTTTATGGATTTTATCATGATGTAAATCTTCCAGAGAGCCTATGGCAAGTGGGGCAGCATATAAATCAAATCAATAAATACAGAAGGTATTAGTAAACCGCACATTAGTCTCACCAAACTGATGACTGAAAAGAAGGCCATTTAGTTGACATTCCAGTAAAAAAAAATTCTGAACTGATATTCTCTATATTTATACCATATTTATTCAAAATCAAATAAATGTTAAGTTGTTGAATTAAACACATGAAAATGCCTTATACCCTGGAGCTCCATGCACATTTGCTTCCATTCCAGCCTTTCCAGCCATATAGAGAGAATTTTCTGACATCAGAGGAATGTTGAATATGCTTAAATCCATCCTTCACCAATCTATTTAAATATTGATACACGGGTCAAATAAGTTAAGAGTCCCTAGAATGGGTGGAGGTAGGGAGGGAAAAATATCATCCCCCCCATTTAATAGCCTCAGAAATAAATTTACACTCAATTTTATTTCTAAAACAAAGTTGCCCCAATTTATTAGTTATCATAATGTGTAAAGATATCCAATGAGCTTATAAGAATCCCAAATTAGCATTATATAAATAGAACTTTATCATTGTTGTTGTTAGTTGCGAAGTCATGTCCGACCCATCGCGACCCCATGGACAACATTCCTCCAGGCCTTCCTGTCCTCCACCATCCCCTGGAGTCCACTTAGGTTCATGCCAACTGCTTCAGTGACTCCACCTAGCCACCTCATCCTCTGCCGTCCCCTTCTTCTTTTGCCATCTATCGTTCCCAGCATTAGACTCTTCTCCAGGGAGTTCTTCCTTCTCATTAGGTGACCAAAGTATTTGAGTTTCATCTTCAGTATCTGGCCTTCTAAAGAGCAGTCAGGGTTGATCTCCTTCAGGACTGACTGGTTTGATTGCCTTGCGGTCCAAGGGACTTGCAGGAGTCTTCTCTAGCACCATAATTCAAAGACCTCAATTCTTCAGCACTCAGCCTTCCTTATGGTCCAACTTTCACAGCCATACATTGCAACTGGGAAAACCATAGCCTTGACTATATGCACTTTTGTTGGCAGGGTGATGTCTCTGCTTTTTAGTATGCTATCTAGATTTGCCATAGCTTTCCTCCCAGGAGCAAGCGTCTTTTAATTTCTTGACTGCAGTCCCCGTCCGCGGTGATCTTGGAGCCCAGGAAAATAAAATCTGTCACTACCTACATTTATTCCCCATCTATTTGCCAGGAAGTGAGAGGACCAGATGCTATGATCTTAGTTTTCTTAATGTTGAGTTTCAAGCCAACTTTTGCGCTCTCCTCCTTCACCCGCATCAAGAGGCTCTTTAGTTCCTCTTCACTTTCTGCCATGAGAGTGGTATCATCTGCGTATCTGAGGTTGTTGATATTTCTCCCAGCAATCTTAATTCCAACTGGTGATTCATCTAGCCCCGCCGTTCTCATGATGTGCTCTGCATATAAGTTAAATAGGCAGGGTGACAGTATACAGCCTTGCCGAACTCCTTTCTAAATTTTGAACCAATCAGTGGTTCCGTGTCCAGTTTTCACTGTTGTTTCTTGACCTGCATATAGGTTTCTCAAGAGACAAATAAGATGGTCTGGTACTCCCATCTCTTTAAGAACTTGCCACAATTGGTTGTGAGCCACACAATCAAAGGCTTTAGCGTAGTCAATGAAGCAGAAGTAGATGTTTTTCTGGAACTCCCTAGCTTTCTCCATGATCCAGCGTATGTTGGCAATTCGATCTCTAGTTCCTCTGCCTCTTCAAAGTCCTGCCTGTATTTCTGGTAGTTCTTCGTCCACATACTGCTGAAGCCTAGCTTGTAGGATTTTGAGCATAAGTCAACTTCAGCCTCTTCAGCACCAGTGGTTGGGGCATAGACTTGGACTATTGTGATGCTGAATGGTTTACCTTGGATTTGAACTAAGATCATTCTGTCATTTTGGAGATTGCATCCCAGTATTGCTTTTCCTACTCTTTTATAGACTATGAAGGGTACTCCATTTCTTCTGAGGGATTCTTTCCCCCAGTAGTATACCTGATGGTCATCTGAATTAAATTCACCCATTCCTGTCCATTTTAGTTCACTGCTTCCTAAGATGTCGATGTTCAGTCTTGTCATCTCTTGTTTGACCACATCCAGCTTGCCTTGATTCATGGATCTTATGTTCCAGGTTCCTATGGAGTATAGATCTTTGCAGCATCGGACTCTCCTTTCACCACCAGATACATCGGCAACTGAGTGTCCTTTCGGCTTTGACCCAGTCGCTTCATTCTTTCTGGCACTACTAGTACTAGCCCTCTGCTCTTCCCCAGTAGCATATTGGACACCTTGCGACCTGAGGGGCTCATCTTCCAGAGTCATATCTTTTTGTCTTTTGGTACTGTCCATGGGGTTTTCATGGCAAAGATACTGGAGTGGGTTGCCATTTCCTTCTCCAGTGGATCACATTTTGTCAGAGCTCTCTGCTATGACCTGTGAGTCTTGGGTGGCCCTGCACGGCATAGCTCATAGTTTCATTGAGCTATGCAAGCCCCTTCGCCAGGACAAGGCAGTGATCCATGAAGGAGGAACTTTATCATTACCATCCCCATAATGGTTTTAAAGCAATACTGTTACAGAGAAAAGCACTCAAGGTCTACTCAGGATGAATAAATTAACCAGCTGTCCCAGCTTCCCCCAGCTCCATTCTAAAAGTCTTAAAATACATTATAAAAGTCCATTTTCTATATTGGATTCTATAATTTAATCCAAGGGTTTCAGGTGGCATTGCATTTACTCACAACACATGAGAGAGGAGGAAGAAAGACGTTTCCTTCCTAATTATTCTTTTCTTAATGTCTAAAAGAAAATTCTGCATATTATAACATTCCAAACATACTCACATATCTCAAAGGTATAAAAACAGGCTTAGCTCCTGCCATCCTCACCATTGGCTCATAACAGTCAAAAAAAGGTTCTATTATTATCACCTAAAATAAAAATTAAGAATGATATATGCATGAGGAATTAAAAAGAGATATGGGAGCTTTTTCAGGGACAGAACTAACATTTGGTTCTGATACAACAGTAGTTCTACAATCAAGGAAAACACTTTGCATTAAAACGATTGTGGCAGCAAATATTGACAGCATTTTAGATACCACATATTCTCATAGCTTTTACTATTAAACAATAGAACCATTACTATATTAGAATGATGGAAAAATGTGGGGTAAGATAGGAAAAGGTGTAGAATGTAAGAGAGAGTGAGAGAATGCAATGGATTCATTCTGTGTGCTTTGGTCAACAGGAAAGAAAGGAAAGTTTACAGAGATGAGAACAGAACAATAAAGGATATTGAAGGAATGAAAGACGTAAACAAAAACTTAGAAGAAAAATATGAAAAGGTAACTACAACTTCATTACGAGTTTTACTCCAAATGAGATCATTTATTTATTTAGATTGAGAGCCCATTCCTTTCTTGAGTTTACTAAATTTATTTGTAAAATAACCGTTCCTGCTAATGACAGATGGATGTAATCTGAGGTAGAAGGCCTGGGATCAAAGTTGGAAAAATATTTCAAATGTTGAGAAGTCAGCATCCACCCAAATAACCAGATTTTTTTCCAGTCTGAAATAGGCTGGGGAGATAATTTACAGTAGGTTGAAAACTAAGTGGTAAGTAGCTGGAAAATCCACATCATTAACTTGGTTGTTTTTGTGTTTTTTTTAACTAGCCCTGATTTTGTGCTTCAATGGTTTTTCTATTTCTTTATATCATTGCCAAGAAATCATTCACCTGTTCGATCAATGTGTGTTTGAAGGCACAGAAGTGTTTAAAAAATGTATCAGTCCTAGTCCATTCATTATGTTATAAAATTAAGAAAAACAAGAATTAATATTTTTCATAAAATAAAGAAACAAAATGTTATTTTTATTTTGGGGTACCTCACAAAACTTACTTCATCTTCAACTTCAATGAGTCCCTGTATTGCACTGAACAAAGATCCATATCCTCCTACTGTCACCAGAATGTCAGTGAAGGGGTTGATCTTTTTTTTACACACATTTTCATACACTTGGGACAAGACTTTCACCAACGGTGGATGTCCCTATATACATTTTTACAAGAGAAAATAATACACAGTCAGACTTAGATGCCACTTAATGACAAATGAAACAACACAGTGTCATATACCAGCAGCATGTACTATGGCTAATGTACAAAACATAGAGTAGCTGAATTATATATTATGTCTAGGAATAAGAGTCAAACACATATAGAGACTGTCACAACATCTAACAAAGTACACTGAGCTAAATAAAACATTACAAAGTAGGACACAATTCACATGGAAGTTCTTCTATGGAGTCAGCATCCCACTGAATAGGAATCTTTGGACAAGATTACAAGCTATAAATTGTGCCCACAGTTAGTCAGTAAGACTATGATAGTGCCCCTTTTAAGATAAAAAATAATGAAATACAAAGGTTCATAAGGCTTGTAAGTTGTACTTTATTCCAATAACAGTTACATTGCAGTTCATGATTCACTTAAATAGGAATAAATAATCCAAAACAACTAAAACTTAGGTAGCAGGAATAGCGATTAATATACATTTTCACTTTATCTTCTGAACAGCATCTGCATTCCCATGTAACTCTCAACTCTGCTTGCCACATAACAGTGCCCTTCCAACTACAAAGGGCTATGTCAAAATATGGCTAGAGTAGGGGTATCTGGCTCTGCTCGGGGCACAGTAGCCTGACAAGTCAGGAAGCCACAGTAAAAAGTGAAGCAAGAACCTGGTGTGAGCCAAGATACACTAGGAGATGCAAGGCAAATAGGAACTAGTCTGAAGAACTGTTTTCAAAAACTGTCTGAGCTATAAGTGTTTCAGATTTTATGGTCACCCTACTAAAATCTGTACTGCTGAAGGGAGAAGACATTAAACTTATAAAATAAAACCTAATGAAAGATAAATGCTTTATTAAACAACTGTAAGATGAATCTGAACACAGTTCTGCAGTAGTTGGCTTTTAAACAGGAAGCAAATGTGCATAAAAAAGAAATAATGTAGCAATAAGTAATCCAAAAGGTTCTTTGAAATATCAGGTAATTGCTTAATTGACATACTTAACAAGCAGTGAGATCAATTTCATATTCACTATTTTCCTATCTTTGTAAAATTTCCCTCTCTTATTAGCCATTTATTTCCAGTGAATTTTACTAAGTATTTTCTTCCTTATCCTTATTATCATCAGGAAACCAGGCACAGTACAGTGCTGGACTGGAAATTGAAGCGATCCAAATTCAAAGTCCTGTTTAGTCAACATGATCTCTGGATGACTTGGCCAGCAGCCTAACTTATTTTAATACAATGTAAGGAAGAATGCAATGGGAATTGGCTACAGTCACAGTAAACCATGGTTTCCTATTATAATAATAAGCCACAATGTTCCTCAAGTTTGTACACATACCATTCTTTCTCTGGTGCAGCTGCAAAGAAGGGAACAGCATCTTCCACTTCTGTTTTAGAGTAACCAGTTCAGCATTATATCTGAATCCAGAGGGTGGTTAATCTTAATTCACAGTCTGAAAATGCCTTGTTTTAACATACAAAATAGATTAACCACAGTTTAGATGTCATGAGAAGCTGCAAATAATCTAAAACAGAAACAAAAGCATATGAGCCAAAGGCTCACTGCAGCTTGTCCATGTAACCCAAAGCATGGTTTAGTGTTATGTGTAAACAAGGCCAAACTGTACTTCCCTGTATCTGAAATGTGCTATAGAAAAGAAAAATAATATTTCATTAAAAGGTTTTAATAAATTAAAACATTCAGTTCAACTTTTTCTATGCATAGTCCTTTTTGAACCACATTTACATTGAGAACTGTTTAGATGTTTATGGACACAGACTGTGTTTCTATTTATCATAAATCCTAAGGAGTGACGTGATAAAAACTTAGTTCATGCAGCTAATTTAAAACAACTGCTCTTAAAAACGATTTACTCACAAAGCCTCGTGTGTACTGATTTAGCCTATCAACAGATGATGCTTTTGCTAATTCTTCTTTTACATAGTCAGGAGGAGATATATCTGGAAGGCCTTGTCCAAGATTAACAACGGAAGGGTCTGCAGCCAACTTGGTAAATTCGACCCTATGAAAGGAAAAACAATATTGCAACAATATGTATCATAAAAAAATTACAAGGAAAAATATTCCAAATCCACAGTTAATTAGAACAAAACATAGAACAAATGATCCTCAAAGGGTTGAACAGCTATCCCAAAGGTCTAACTGCCAAAGCTCATGATGCAAGGCCCCGCTTGGTGACACTACCAGATTAGGCCTAGGTGTTATAAGCGATATATAACTGTTGTCAAAATACCTCTCATTTTTCTTTCATAAAATAGCCTTAAACTAAGCCAACATGACCTTAAGTCACAATCCATTGGCCCCTAATATTCACACAATGGAAGCTTAGTTACTTAATATACCATTTAATCAGACCTTGAAGCCCTGGCAAAGATGCACTGCAGATTCTACAGTTGCAGAACCAGAAATTATCATGACTGTTGATCAAAAGTAAAGGAGGATCTCTTAACCAAAAAGGGAGATGAAAAAGGAAATTCATGCATACTAAGGGAAAAGGTAGGGAAAGAGCACGCAAGTATGAGCACGCAATCCAAAATATGAATTGTCATTGAGAATGTAAGAAGATCCATGCTGTATCAGACCAAGGGTACATCTAGCCCAGTGTCCTGTCCACACAAGAGCCACCTGGCGCTGATGGGTGTCAATGCCATCCTGGGGTCGATCAGTGTTGGCACTGATGGTTGCCCCGGCACTGGATGATGTCTCCTCAGTGTCAGTCAACATCGGGGTCATCCTGGCACCTGCCCTCGCAGTGTGGGGTGTCCATGTCAGCCAGGTCATTTGAGTCACTGGAGTATTCTACGGGCTTCTCAGGGTAGCTGGGGGCCGAGAATCAGTTGGTGTTACTGTCCCAATTGATGCAGGGAGAGCAGGAAGGCTCTTTTTGTCCCCTTGTGCCCAACCCTGGCGTCAAGAGTGGGATTGTGGGCTGCTTGGGCATAGGGCCCCTTGGGCATGAGGCCATTCAGCAGAGTTGGCATGCGAGGCCAGGACGTGGAGGAAGATAGAGATGGGTTGCAGGAGTGAGGGCATGGACGGTGATCTGGCAATCACTCCTCTGGCTCACCCATCATCATGGTAGGTTGTTCCATGATTCGTTGCAGGGTAGTTGGGTGGCTAATGGTGGTTGGGGAAGCCATGACTGGAGATTCCGAGTGCTGCTTCCGACTCACCCAGCGCTGCTTCTTTTGAGACATGTGGCCATTTTACATCCTTCATTGTCCAGCGGCCCTTGGAGGTAGAGGGGCACTCCAGGTCTTGTGTGGCAGAATCAGCCACCTGGAGGGCCCTTGTCCGCAATTTGGCCTTAAGCCGATTGGCCCACTGGTGGCACATTGTTGTTTGAAGGCCTGACAGTAGGCACAGGGCTCCACAATATGTTCCTCACCAAAGAAGAAGAGACATAGAGAATGGCCATCAATAGGTGGTAGTCTGGCCTTGCAGGAGGCACTGCTACGGAATGCCACCAATTCCATCATGTAGATGGAGTGAGCAGTGGAGAGAAGGTCAAGAAAAAAAATAACAGATGGCAAGGGAACTTAGGAGCAAGATACAAAACATGGGCAGAAATGTGTGTGTGTGTGTGTGTGTGTGTGTGTGTGTGTGTGTAAAGAGTGAAAATGGGTCAATGATTACGAGGATGGAAATGGGAGGCACAATTTAGTTGCTGAATTTTCATCCAACCATGGAAGCTGCAGGTCACGTTTATTTTATTTTGATGCTGTGACAATTTGATTTCTGTACATCAACAAGATATTAAAAGTACAAAGATAATCAACTCTGGTTCTTTCCACAGATACACCTATTCACCTGGTAGCATAGTTAAAAAACATTTAACTCAGCCTACAAAATATATAAATAACTTCAATATTTATTCATTTGCTCACTTTCATTAATTATTACTTACCATACGTTGCTATCAAGCCCTTCAATTCGTTTTGCATTTTTGTGCTTGAAGGTCATGGTCTACATACAAAAATCAAAGATAAAACAGGCTTTTTGTTAGAACCTCAAAGTATCGTATTGCTAGATGTAGTGGTGGTGTGTGACATTTATTTTTCTGTAACAACTCCTACAGCAGAGCACCACGGATGAACTGACAGATACTGCATACACAGTTCAAACTAAACCCATTCTTTGAAGAAGTCTGACTAGCTCTCAATGTATACAAGGAAAACAATAATAAGTGCCAAAATTCAGTGTTATTTCTATTCAAACCCAATACTACAAAGCCAGAGTATCACAAATGCATGTTAGAGCACAATATTTTAGTACCTTACTTGCTTGAAAATACCTCTTTCTGCTTTTCAAGGACAGTTACGGATACAATGTAACTCACAGAGCAAATGAATAACAGCTTGTACAGTAATAAGCAACCTATCACTATAGGTTCTTCCCCTCATTACATGGATAGATTTGGTTTTATGCTCTGTCCTTTCTATGAAGAAAGAATCCAGTACACCAGTTGTACAATCCAGCAGGCCCGGAAAAATAACAGCTGAAAAACTTTTATGCACTTTCCCAGTGGAAAAAATGTTTCCTGTTATCAATATATTAAAAACTAGTTATTTACATTAAATATTATGAGCATTAGCAAAATACCAAAATGCCTATTATAGTAAAAATTTAAAAAAAATTATTCTACCATTTTTCCCAATTAATTCTGCTATACCATGATGTGATCCTAGAGAAAATGAATTTATCCATTCACCAAGTGACACAACTGTAAAAGGGATCAATAGCTAAATGTTCTTCAATGTACTGTGTTAGCTTTGGTACTCCATATACAAATATGGAACTTCTCAGATCTCGGACTGCTTCATACACGGCTTAGAAACAAATATCAAATATTTTGTTTATGAAGCTTTATTCTGAAAAGGCAAACCTATCATCACCACATTCTGGACCTCTCCCTTGCCTAACTTCAAAACAGCTTTTTTCAAATATTTGTGGCAGTACTGAGCTGCTGCACAGCTAGTACTGGAGAGGAGAGCTCAACCTGGAATTATATATATGTTTAATACTTGGAGGCTCGTAAGAAAACACACTACTATCAAACTCCAAATGCTTATAGCAAACAGCTGTATAATTCAGGTATTCTTAAAGCTTTTTCTTGACTATTCCCGTTTTGATGGATTCCACAGAATCCTGTGTTACAGGACAACTCAAACACAGAGGAACAGGACCTGGGTGAGGGGTATGCAAAAGGAGAGTACAAAGCAAAAGCTGTTGAAGCATCTACCATTACTTTGGTTTTTTTTCCTTTTTCTTTCCTTTTGTCTTTCTTGAGAGTCAGGCCAAAGCTCATGACACTTACTTGGTAGCATTTACTTCCACTTAAACATGCACACCAGGCTGTTACTGTTGTAACATAGTCTGACTCTATGCAAATTTACTTAGAATGAAGTCTCATCTAATTCAATGGAAGTAACTTGCAAGCACTTTCCAAAAGTGACAATTAAAAATGCCAAATAGATGAGTTTTACATGATTCAACAGTGTGATGTACATCCAATAATAGTAGCAGGGCAGGGGATTTCTTTTAGTAAAGAGATTCCTTAAGCCAGTTGAGAAATATGCTCTGTAAGATGTGATAAGTTAGGCAGTGATGACAGCCAAGCAGCTGAGATGTCTAGCCTGTAACATATAGACTCCAAACTGTGGCATTTCAAGCAGCAAGCTTAACTACACTGTTGGTTTTCAGCACGCCAGAGCTTTTGTTTCACTATGAAAAATATGCAAAGCCTAATTAAGGGTTTTTTAAGCTGTCTTTTTAGGATTCAAAACTGCTCTACTGAGAAGCTTATTCTATTCTCATAATTATTCTAAATTCAAATTAATTTGCACTGCAACAAATTGATCAACCTGAAAAAAATTAAAGGCTGAATGTCTAGCTGCTTCAAGTACATGAAACAACATTGTGATATTAATCATACATATCCCCTTGAAAATAATAATGAAAATGTTCAGCAGTGCTGGAAAAATCCAAGTAAAAATCAAAAGTGGTAGCAATCCCTGGCCAGAAAAACACTATACAAGAAAAAAATTAGATGGAGAGGAAAAGAAAAACCAGGACTAATTAATTCTCCAAAAACTATAGAACATGAACTACATAAAAAGAACTAATAGATGAGTGCATGTCTATGTCAAAAGTAATTAGGATTTCATTTAAAAGGGTAGATTTGAGTTATGTCCTAATGAAATGAAATTAAGGCAGGCTTCATTAAAGACTGTGACCACATTCTCATTAACTAAGGCAGAATTCCAGCTTAGAGTTGAACTGACCAAGTGTCACATTGCTCCTTAGAGATTTAGCACATGGGAAGAACAATCTTACAGCCCTTAGGCAGAGTCTTGCCAGCCACAAGACTTTGTATTCCCATATCTGAGCTCGGAAAAGAGTGCCAATCGGAGGGTCTATATCCAGATCACCCTTCTCACACCATCATAAGCAGCACAGAAGAACGATATTGTCTGCTTCTCTGAGATCATAACACTGACCTTGGAAAAAGGTTTATGGGGCAGTCTCAGTGAAAGGGAAGACCAGCATCCTTCTTTCCTCCCCAAAGCACCAGAAGTAGACAGCCAAAATGGGTTATTTAGCTGCTTTGCAGAATGGGAAGAATATGGGAGTAATCTTTGATGATGTTCTACCGATATTAATATATAACCCCTCTTGACTGGAAGCAACAAGAGCATTTGGCAATGCTGGCAAGCAAAACAAACAATGTAAGCCTAAGCCAATATCTAAATTCAGGATAACTTCATTAGTGACACCAAAATAAATTTAACAAGATGTGCATATAGTTACTTAATCTATGAAGTGCAGGAATACATACTGGACAGAGCGAAAACCTGAAGCATCTCAAAGGGTAAGTTATCTTCAGCAGTGATGTTTTAATGCCAAGCCACTTGAAGCATTGTTGCGCAAAGAACATGCCTGCATAATAGTAAGTTTTAAGAATATGAGACAATGGGATAATTGTGCTGAATACAAAGTATGCAAATGTTCTTTAAGCAATTCAAAATGGGCAATATATAAACATAATACTTGTTTACATTATACATCTTGGTGATCAGCTAGCCAATACTAAAATAGATGGACAAATACATATCAACACAAAGGCAACAAACTAAGAAATGGATTTTAAGAGAGGCAAGGGTCTAGGTAGGCTTGTATGGATGTACATTACTTAAAGAGTTTCCCAAATGCCTGACCATGTGACCACGTGGTTTAGAACAGAAATTTTAATACAATTACCACAGTTAAAACTTGATCAAGTACCTTCTCCCTGATCAACCTGTCTAGTCACTGAGGTCATCTGGTAGGATGGCCCTGTGGTTCTATATGGACCTATGGCCCAGCCAGAATCTGCCTGGAATATAGCTGTCAACCTGGTAGCTTCCTTTCTGTGGAACTCCCAGTCTCTAAAGGTCAGGCAGGAACGAATATTGACTGGGCTCACATCACATGCCAAACCACCATGGCTTTGAATAACTGCAATCCTCCTCTTATCATCATCATCATCTTCATCATCATCATCATCAAGATCATCAGGCTCTGATCATACTGACATCTACATTTTATTCTAATGTTTATATTTTTAATTTATGACTCTAATTATTTAACTTATTGATGTAAGCCGCCCTGAGGCTTCAGTGAATGGGGCGGCATAAAACTGTTTTAATAAATAATAAATAAATAAACAACATAAGCCAGTGGTGACAAACCTAGGACATGCATGCCAGAGAGGGCACGCAGAGCCCTCTCTGTCAGCATGCAAGCCAAGTCACTCCAGCAATGCTCCAGCAGCCGAGCATCGGATAACAGTGTACATGGGGGCCATGCGCATGCTCGGAAAGGAGCAGTGGTGCCAGGCAATGATGTCATAAGCCGTGACTCATGAGCCATGATTTGTCCGAACTTTTGCATGGCTGGTCAGTGTGTGCCAACGATATATATATATTTGCTTGGAATGGCTGTGAGTTGTTTCTGCTAAACTAAAACCTCAGTTTTCAGGTTTTATTGCAGTGTTAGCACTTTGCAATAAATCAATGGGTTTTGGGTTGCAGTTTGGGCACTCGGTCTCTAAAAGGTTCGCCATGACTGGGTTAGGGTTAGAAAAACAAGATGTCCTGGTATGATTCTGATGGTTGGAATGTGTTTAGAATGAGCAGAAATGATGACCTGTGCAGGAAAAGCTACTCAAGGAAGGCTTTTTCAAAACTGCCCCTTTCAATGGAACTTTCGGCCTGTATTAGGGTTAGGGGTGTGTACCAGGGTAGGGTTAGGGTTACAAAAATGTGGTGTTGTAGTATGATTTTGATGGTTGGAATGTGTTTAGAATGGGCAGAAATGTTGAGCTGTGCAGAAAAAGCTACTCAAGGAAGCCCTTTTCAAAAGTGCATTCTTTTCAATGGTATTTTACCTCTATACTAGGGTTAGGAGAGTGCACCAGGTAGGGTCAGGCCAGTGGTGGCGAACCTACGGCACCGTATAGAGCCCTCCCTGTTGGCATGCCCTCCAAGTCGCCCCAGCATCGCCCCAGCAGCCAAGCATCAGATAACAGTGCACACAGGAGCCATGCACATGCTCGGAAAGGAGTAGTGGTGCCAGGTGATGACATCACAAGCTGCAACTCATTAGCCCTAACTCATCGGAGCTTTTGCATGGCAGGTCAGTGCACTGCCAAGTTATACATATATTTGCTTGGACTGGCTGTGAGTTGTTTTTTCTAAAGTAAAACTTCAGTTTTCAGCTTTTATTGTAGTGTTGGCACTTTGTGATAAATAAGTGGGTTTGGGGTTGCAGTTTGGGCACTTGGTCTCTAAAAGGTTCGCCATCACTGTCATAAGCCTTCCATTTTGCCAACCTGCTCTTTTGCTTTTTGTAACATGTTGACTGATGAATAGATCTGGAGATGTCAAAAGCTAGAACACTTTTATTAATTTTTATTTGGCCTAATAAAAGTATTATCATGCTTCCAGATGGTTTGTTCAACTCCTATAAGCCTAGTCACAATGGTCAATGATTAGGAATAGTGGGAACCATAAGTGAAAACAATGCACAGCCAATAATTTGGGGAAGGCTTTATTACACTATATCGTTTTTGGGATTGTTTGAATGGCTAACAGGCCTTCTTTTGGTTTTGGCTTAAAATATTATTTATTTATGACATTTCTATACCACCCAATAGCCAAGGGGAAGTTCACAACTATTAATCATAATTGCAAACATGTGCTCTCATTTCTGAAATGTTCAGGCTGCTTTTCTTTGCAAAGAAATACATGGTGCAGAAAACACCTTCACTAGTGATCATGCTGCATCACAGCTAACATTATGAACAGCTAATGAGAGTTAGGGACTGGCAAGTCACCAGACACGGTTTACAGATCCACCAGGTGACCTTTTGCTCCTGTTGTAGCCATAGGAACTACCTGGTCCCTGTAACTGGTTCAGAGTCAGTGCTCTCAATTTAAAGTATACGAGGGGAGTTCAATGTATTCTCGGTATCAGCATGAAGAAAAAGGAATAATACATTGAAATAATTTTTATTGTTCAATGTAATCCCCCATAACTTCCATATACTTATTACATCTAGAAATTAACTTTTCAATTCCCTGTAAAAAATACCCTTCCTCCTTGTCTAAAAAAATGTGCGTTAATTGCCGCCTTGAGCTCTTCATCGTTGGAAAATCGCTTTCCACAAAGATCTTTTTTTAAATTTGGGAATAGGTAGTAGTCACTGGGGGCCAGGTCCGGGCTATAGGGTGGGTGGTTTATTTCTTCGAAACCACAGTCTCGCACAGCAGCTTTCGAAACATGCACCATGTGAACGGCCGCGTTGTCGTGAAGAAGCAACACACCTGCGGTCAGTTTTCCCCTTTTTTCTTTAATTGCTTCTCTTAAATTACACAGAGTGGTTGTGTAAGATGCTGCGTTTATGATTTCACCTTTTTTCGTGTACTCAATCAATAAAATTCCCTTTGAGTTCCAAAACGCTGTGGCCATGATTTTTCCGGCTGATGGAGTGACTTTGAATTTCTTTGGCGGTCAGCACCTTTTTTATGCCACTGCAAGGACTCCTGCTTACTTTCAGGGTTATAGTGATGAACCCAAGCTTCATCTCCAGTAACAATCCAGTCGAAAATACTCAATGGATCTTCACCACAGAGCTCTAAAACTGCCTACAGCACTCGCCTTGCACTTGTTTCTGAGGCGCCATGAGCATTCACGGCACCCATCTTGCACAGACCTTGGAAAGGTTAAGATGGTCATGAAAAATAGTAAATATGGTACCAACAGATAGGTTTGTCATCTCTGCTAACATTATGATTTTAATTCGGGCATCTTCCAATATACGTTTCTCAAATTTTTTCACATTTTCTTTCATAGTGGCAGTAACTAGCCTGCCTGAGCAAGGGTTGTCTTCAGTGCTTTCTCTGCCCCTTTTAAATTCACTTGACCACTTTTGAACAGTAGATAATGAAGGTGCAGAGTCCTGGTAAACGGCCACCATCTCTGTGAATGATTTTTTAACTTTTTCCTTGTTTTGTAAGGAACTTAATCACAGCGCAGTGCTCGATTTTCTTCAACATTGTCATGTCAGTCATCATGGTCATCTTTCACTGAGGATTACTAGGGAACTAATGATCACTTATTGGAAATTTTGCATGTTTACCCTCAGATAGTGTCATTAGCTAATGAAGTAATTAAATTACCCACATCAATAGCAAATCAACCTGATACCGAGAATACATTGAATGTCCCTCGTATTTCTATGGTTACAGAAGCCAATGAGTATGCACATTTATTTAGGAAGTTACTAAACAATAAATTGATTTTTTAAAGTATAAATAAATTATTTAAATATGTTCTTAAATCAGAATTTAAATCTTCTGGATTTAAAGCAGGATGAATAGTTTAAATCCATCCTGATGGAAATTATATATGGTGGACAACTACAAGCACAAGAGGTATTGCCCAGTGTAGATATAAGTATATAGCAGAACACAACTTTATTACAGTCTTAGTGGACTTCTAAAATTATTCTGAATAAAAATCTTGATTTTATAGTTAATTCAGGGTGTGGACTAAATTTCTGTACTCATTTTATGCCTGCACTCATTTAGAGCTGGGTTCTAGTCCCCACTAGCCATGGGGTTAAATGACTTTGGGCCAGTCAGACTCTCAGCTACCTCAACCTACCTCACTGGATTATTGTTATGAGGATAAGATTGAGAGGACAATTATGTAAGCTGCTTTGAGTTCCTTGAAAGAAATGTTAGAATATAAATATAATTAAAAATATTTTTGTCATTATTCTATAAGCTCCCATGTTTATGCAATGGTAGATTCTATAATCTAGATCAAAAATAAGTTTAATAGTCTTGGTGCTCTGTTCATATGTACTAACAGAAAATGGGAGTTATGTTCCATCATTCAACAAATGATTTATAAGTTAGAAAAAGAATCTGTTCACTGTCCCCTCCAAGTATGACAGTGTAGTTAAGGTTCAAATGCATCAAGGAGCAACTAGATGTTATATTAAATATTACAGATATCACACGCATTCCTCTAAAAATCACTTCCCCAACAAGCATTGCATATAACAATCATGCATTACAAAATAAAGTTTGGTAGGAGTGCACTCTCCTACTGAAGAGCACTCTCCCTGTGCCCCAAATTCTCTTGACACAAAACTCTGGCTTGTCTCTCCCAAACAACCCTGAGTCAGAACCTGAAGCAGAATTCTGGGTTCTGATGTCATGCTAAACAGCCACAAGACAGGGTGCCACTGGGTTATTTAGCTGGCCCAGCAAACAGGGAAGAGTTAGTCAAATGGGAACAAATGAGCTGGGTGAGCTAGCAGGCTGGCTTATTCACAGTAACTTCTGTTGCTAATAAAATAAAAATCTGGGTGACCATGCTATGAAAACCTGTCAGAGTTAGAGATTACATACTAAACAAAATGCATGCAAGTCATTGTGCCAGGTAAGAAGGGTTTAAATATTAGGTCACTACCAAATAGTGGTGAAAACAGGGGGGGAAATGGGGAAAGGGCAAAAGTACATTATGGGAGTGAAAAAATAGAAGAGTGCTTTTCTTTCAAGTAGCCTCAGGAATCTGGTAATGGGAGGGGGTGCAAACTACTACTTAAGAAGGGGAATTCTCCACAACTTCTCTGAGCCACCTATATGAGCTGCAGAGATCCTTGAACATTTTGACATGACCCCAGTTTGTATTATGTCACCACCTTAAAAATATCCTAAACTGTTCTGAATTGAGACACATCCCTTCTGTAACATCCCTTCTGTAACATGTTCGAAGATAAAATTCACATCGCTTTTAAAACCTTGCCTCCTGAGAACTGTAGGTGTGTAATGATAATTCAACCGAAAAGGAAAGCATTGAGGACAGCGTGTTTATTTTTCTCAATGTTCTCCTGTTAATTCCTCAAATCCTTTTGGCAGTGAGTAAAGTTGCACATTTAAAGGATGGCAGCGAGCAGCCGGTTAATGTAGGATATCACATCTGCTTTGCAACAGTTTTAATTTCGGAACGAGCAGGACGCATTCCACACACGCTAAGTTTTGTTGTTTTAACGCTTCGAAGCTGAGTCCTGGCATTCCAGCAAGTCCTGAGCAGGATTGCCTAGGCCAAATCACTCCCCGTGTCCAGCAAAGCGGGGATTATTTGTGTTATTAACCCCGCTGGCCCTTCGTGTTCTCCCAGAGGTGGAGAACTTCACCCCCGCTACAAAGTCTACCGGCCCTGCCCACCTGCCTCCGCCTCAGGAGGCCGCAAGAGACGCCCCCCAGGGAATCTTCTCGCGCACCGCTCGGAACCGCCGGCTTGTGCAGCGACCAAAGGCCCTTTGAGCGGGCGTAACTGAAGGGCAAACGGCGGCCTCCCGGCCTCTGAAGGAGCCGCTCCATGGCATGCTCGCGGACGCGTGAAGAAAACCATCTGCTCGCTTTCAGCCACAGCTCGTCGACCTACCTCGCTCGCGTCCACTCCCTTCCCCGGATATGGCGTGTCCTTTCCAGACGAGAGGCGGAGAACCCCGAGCGCGGGGAGTGGTTAGCTAGGCCGCGGCCGGAGCCCCTTCCTTTTTTGCCGGAGGCCCTTGCCGGTTTCAGCCCGACGGCTTTCCCGGGTCAGTACTGCCTCGCATCCCGTCACGCGGCATCTTTTCCATCCCCGCACGTGTCACTGTCCAGGTGTAAAGTTTCTTCTGAGTCGTAACACTTCAGCGCACGAGGCGTGCATGTGTGTATAGTGGCTCTATTCAATCCAAGGTTAGTCCTTCTTGGAGAACCTATTGAAATGAATGGGCCTTGAGCGAGACATACATTCCTTTCATTTTAATGGGTCTTCTCTAAGTAGAATTAATGCTGGCTATTAGTATAGCCCTGTCAGTGGACGGCGTGTTCGTGCACTCTATTTTAATAAAAAATCTGGTCACTGCGCGAACATATCTACGTTCAAACCAATCGTCTCTTGCAAGCTATTTTTAAGATGTGGCAGGACTACCTGCAAGCTGATGTGCCCCCGCCCAGTGAAAACCTTACTAGGTGCGTCTAGTAGTGATCGCGCACTGTCCCGTACCACTTTCACCCAGGGATAGGCCATCTCATCCCGCTGGATGTTTTGGACTACACTTCCCATAATTCCTGCCCATTTGCCAACCTAGCACATTGACACTCTAAACCTGTAGTGTGGAGCGGAATGCTGACCTCTTTAGTTTCTTGCAGGAGATGCCAGCATCCTCAAGGAGTGGCGGGGAGGGAACCCAGCCTGCTAGCTCCTATTTGCACTAGGCTAAAACCCTGTGCGTGCTACTTTCTTAAAAGTAAAAGTCCCAATGGAATTAAGACTTCTAAATAAAAACATACACAAATTTGAGCAGCAAGACTAATGAGCCACACTGCTTTCTTTTTCTTTCTTTCAAAGTTTCAGTTTGCTCTGGAAGGTAAAAGAAAGCAGTGCCTTCTGCTCGGCATATATTGATTGCATACAGGGAGGCAATCAGTTTTGGAATACTCAGCTAGAAGCTAAAACTGAATCGGGACTGTGAGAGCATTAAACCATATTACAATAAATTATAAATAGAAGGTCCATTACTTCTTGCACATACAGAGGGGTAAAGGTTCCTATTATTTTGACATTCCAACATGGCAGGTATGTATGAATATAGGGAGACAGGAAAAAAGTTCATATGAAAATGTAATGTAAATATATAGTCTAACAATCATGTTACAGCCCAAATGTATGTAAAATAATCAGTGATGGACCATTAACAACAGCAATAATTACTAACATTTAGAATCTAGCACTCCTAAGTTAATTAACATCCATAGTGGTATAGCAAACCATTATCACAATTGTAGCCAGAAGTGATAATGTGAAAGTAAAAATGTTGTTGTTAGTCGCGAAGTCATGTCCAACCCATTGCGACCCCATGGACAACATTCCTCCAGGCCTTCCTGACCTCCACCATCCCCTGGAGTCCACTCAAGCTCACGTCAACTGCTTCAGTGACTCCATCCAGCCACCTCATTCTCTGCCATCCCCTTCTTCTTTTGCCTTCAATTAGGCTCTTCTCCAGTGAGTCCTTCCTTCGCAGAAAGTGAAAATTGTTGTTGTTAGTCACGAAGTCGTGTCTGACACATTGCGACCCCATGGACAACATTCCACCAGGTCTTTCTGTCCTCCACCATCCCCAGAGTCCACTTAAGCTCACACCAACTGCCTCAGTGACTCCATCTAGCCACCTCATTCTCTGCCATCCCCTTCTTCTTTTGCCCTTTATTGTTCCCAGCATTAGACTCTTCTCCAGGGACTCCTTCCTTCTCATTAGGTGGCCAAAGTATTTGAGTTTCATCTTCAGGATCTGGCCTTCTAAAGAGCAGTCAAGGTTGATCTTCTCTAGGATTAACCGGTTTGATCGCCTTGTGGTCCAACGGACTTGCAGGAGTCTCCTCCAGCACCACAATTCAAAGACCTAAAGTGAAAATAAACACCATCAATTCTGCCTTTTTAAAAGATGCAAATATATATCTTTTAACTACATATTTAGAATCGTTTTTACTTGTGTTGTTGTTAAATACGGTTTCCTGTTGAATTTTGTTTTTATACTATTATGCTTCATTTTGTTGTACACGTTCTTAATGGTTTTTCCGGAAAGTAAGCATAACAATATTAATAAACAAACACATAATACTGTAATTCAACAGTTTCAATTTCCTCTTGAAATTCCTGTGTTCAGGAACACCCACTTTAGTGACAGACTAAATTCACACAACGTATCAGTTGTGTGTTGCTTTCCACAATGGGTCGTCATGTTGTTCCAACTTGCACCAATTTTCCCAAGTAGTTTGTGCATGAGCAACAAGCCACAACAACAATCCATAATTTGTTTTAGGGATTGTTATGCCCACTTTATTTTTTGATGCACAAGTAAGTACAAACTTTTTAAAAGATACCTGGCAGCCAGAGGCAAGTCCTCCAAAGTGCCACTGTGGCATTCTGATGGGACTTCTCATAGCTGTCATAAAGAGGATTGTGACAGCTGGCTTTCACAATCTCTTGCTCAAGAGTTGAAAAGCTGTGGCCAGGAGGTACAAGGAAGAATGAAGGGGCCAACAACCCACAATTTGTCGAGGCTCACTATGGGTTGTTCCCCAAATGCAGGATGGGTTTGAGGGATGTGTGAATGCACCCAAAGTGTTATTGGGAGTCTGAGATCACTGGGCCATCATTAGCCCTGATGTCAGATTCTACAGATGGCAGTCAATAAGATTTCACTTCTGTCACTCTCAAATTCTAGAGAATGCCCTCCCTCTGGAGTTGCAAATGGTCCTGTTTTCTTAATCCAGAATTGGTCAAAGACTTTTTAACTTAGCTTTCAATTTTGTTATTTTGGGGGGTTATGGGGCTTTAATGCTTTATTATAGGATTGCTGTTTTTACTCACTGGAGAAGACAATAATGCTAGAGAAAGTTGAAGAAGAGGAAGCCCAAATAGGAGATGGATCATTCCATAAAAGAAGCCACAAGAGATGAGCAGGGCTGTCAAGGACAGCCCATTTGGGAGGGCCTGTCATTCATCCGGTCATTGCTGGGTAGCCTGTTGTTTCTGTTGAGCAGTTCTTTAAAACAAGGGGCCTCTCTGCAAACAAGGACAGAGCCACTACCCAGGATTCATGAGAGGGAAGTATTGTTGTCCAAACATGGCCTGTAGTTCATGGATTGTACAGCTGGAAACTAATGAAGTTGTTCTAGACAAAGACTACAGTGTTTTAGATTAAATTAAACAACCCATGTAAGTGGTGTGTGTGTGTGTGTGTAAACATTATGAAACATTATTTAGTATGGCAAATAGTACTAATCTTTCCAGTTGGGGAAGAGAGGATAGTTCAGTGGGGAAAGACAGAAGTTTATGGTAAAGTACATACTTGGCGTTTAGCGTTTCAACCCCACCACCTCTAATTACAGAAGGATCTTGGGCAGCAGAACTAAGAAGACTTCCATCTAAAAACCTAGAGTGTCACAGTAAATCTTGACAATATTGGGCTAGATGGACAAATGGTCCAACTCAGCATAAAGTAACTTCATAAATTATCAGGATCTAAGTCCCTTTACTCGTCTTCAAGGCACATCTCCAAATTGTCCAGTAGAAGGCAGCATTTCATAAATAAGTTTTGATAAGGATTTTTGCTTTAAGAGGAAATATTTTTGAAAACTGATTTTCTTTTTGTTTATTGACATTAAAATATCGTGCATTGTTATTACATGCTACTTCTGGAAATTCTTACTCCTCAGGGAACTGGGCAGTTCTTATGCTTGTAAGGCAAAGTGATTTTGAGGATAAATGTCTGCAGTAACATACTTCTGAACATCTTCACTTTACTACTGGGTACAATAACCATGTTTTAAAGAGTAAAACAACATGTGTGGGCCCCGTTCTCTGAGTGAATTTATCTCTGCACCACCATTGTCACCAGCTGCTGCTCTTCTGTTTATTATCCCTGCGATCACCTGCTTGCTTGCTTGCCGGGCAGAGTGTGTAGGAAGTAACATTGCACAGGAAGTAGCATCTGCTGCTTCTCCTTTCTCGATGCCACCACAAATGGTTGGCCCAAGATGAGATCAGGGCAAAGAAGTAGGTGCAATGGTGAAGAGAAGGAGCAAGTTCAGGCAGGAGACCAGCCTAGTGAGAGAGCCTATCCTTGTGGTGACATTGCTCTCAACTTCTCTGATTCTTTCAAATCTCCTCACAATGTGAAGATGTACTTCCAAGAGGGGGATCATAGGAGTAGGTATATGTTTCCCCAGTGGCAGGGGGATGCTTCCACTGGCGTCCATGGATAGTGTTGATTATATCCAATGTTAGTTTTACTTAGGTCTCATTCATTTCAATTGATTTATTCAAAGTATGATTTGCATTGGAAGCAACCATACTGAAGATTATTATTATTATTATAACATTTCTAAGCCGCCCCAAGGTTTCGGCAAGGGGCGGCATAGAAATGTTATAATAATAATAATAGTAAGCCGCCCCAAGGTTTCGGCAAGGGGCGGCATACAACACAATAAAATACATTGAAATACAATAGAACATAATAAATTACCATTAAATACAAAAAATACACTGAGTTATAAATATAAAATTAAAATTATCAGTATAAAATAAGTAAATAAAAATATAGGAGGAGAAAAGAGAAGGAAGAAGAAGTTGTCCTGGCCAGATCATATGATCTTTTAGCAACTTCCATTTGATAATTTTTTTGTAAGGTACCAATCTGATATAGCTGAGTATTTCTTTTTAAACTTAACATCTTTCATTCATATGCTTCAAAATAATATATGGAGAAGCTGGAATGTGGTTGTATGTATTTGCAGAATTCATGTTCAGACACAGTAGGCCCTCCTTACTGACAAATGCCAACTTGATTTTAACAATATCTATTTATAGTTAAGATGCAAACAATTTTACTTGTTTTATTTAGATATAACAAAGTAAGCATATTGAAAAAATATTCATAATCTAATTAAGGATCTGATTCTGAAAAGTGACGTTTTAGTTAGGATCTCTGAGATTCTTTAAAGTTTGGCCACACTGTCAAAGCAGATAAGAAAAATATTTCAGATTGCATTCTACACAGGCAACTAACTGACGATTGCCATAGCTAATAGGTAAGGTTGGAAACAATCTTTTTCCAGTCAAGGAGGAGATTCTCAGCAAAGTAGGAGAAGCTTTAAGAGAGATGTAGCCATGAGAAAGCTCTAACTTGGGTGTTTGCCTTTTGGGCAACTCTGTGGGAAGGCTGTAGCCTCCTCACCACCTGTTTTCTCATGTAATGGGAGAAACAGGAACTGGAGGCAGAAGAAAGCATCCTGTTAGGGCAGTCAGCAGTATGTGAGGTTAGCAATCCTCTCATAGCTCTCCCTTCTTTTGGGAATAGACAAAGGAGAAAGAAAAGCCATCCTGCGAGTTCGTAGTAGAATGAGAGCACAAAGCCAGTTTCTATCTGTCCTCTTGTAAGTAGGGAAAGACCTGGAAAAATACATTAAGACGTTCCCTAGCTTATTAGAAATTACAAACTGTCCTCTTCCTCTCCCAGCCCAGAGTGTCAGGGAGAAGATAAGCAGGACCTCAACTCCTATTCTATTGCCTCGTGTTTTGGCAGCATATGGTGATGATTCTGAGCACATGGAAAAACAGCTAGAAAAATACAGGTACAGAACATAGCAGAAAGGCTATGAAAAATGTAAGTCATTGATTTAATCTTCGTTACTGAGGCACCAGTGATATTACAACACTGCTTAAGAATGACAATATTTCCCTGTGGATACATACACAGAAAGAGTGTTGGACACTTGTAACCCCCTCTCTAACACCATCCCCCCAAAAAAGACTTGCAACTTGATGCTAATTCACAGAGTAATTCCAGATGGAAAACTTCTCCCAATGAGGTAACATAGTGCAAAAGCTCCATCATTCTGTTCTTAGCAGATCTTTTGTGGTAAGGAAGACTATGGAGAAAGCAGGAGGGTATAAGTGGAACCACTGCCCCATGAAATTCTACGAGTGAGGCAAGGTAATGGCACCCTAACTCAGTAATACTGAAGCCATTTGCCTGATTATTCTGACTCAACTGAGATAAATTAATTGCTACAATAAATAGTAATGAAAATGATGTGCACCAAATCAAGAACTCTTGACCTAACTCTTTTCTCTGGGATAGTAATCCTAAATTCATGCAATGTTATGATGCATACAGTCATGGTCTGATTTGTGGCGACAGTGAAAAGACAATAAAACATAACTACAGCATCAAAATGCCAACACATATATTTGCCTCCATAAAACAGATCAAAATTCTTACTGAAGTGAAACTGGTTAGAAAAAAAATGCTTACAAGAACAACAAATACACAAAGCCCAAGCCCTACATACTTGAATTCTTGAATGTATAGCAAAGAAAAGGTGAATGTAGCAAAACTTAGTTTAAAATAGGTAGAAGATTGTGTGGTTTCCCAAAAAGCTTAGTGATTACCCGAAAAGACAAATAACACATAAAGGAAGTGGAAGAAAGGCCAGGCTACAAAGAAAGATGACAGGCAGCTAGAACAAAATTGCTAGAATGGCATCAAGAAGGCTAAAGCTGAATTATCAGCTGAGGTTAGCAAGACATGCTAAAAGCAACAAAAAGCCTTCTTCAGATATGCGCATAGTAAAAGACAGAAGAAAGAAATGCTGATTCAACTACTCAGTGAGGACAGCAAAAGGAACACAGATGACAAAGAAAATAGTTGACTTTGGGCCATTCACAGATTCTCAACCCCACGTACCTCACAGGGCTGTTGTTGGAATAAGACTGAGAGCAGGAGGAGGAATATTATGTAAGCCTCTTTGAGTTCATAACAAAAAAGTAGGATATAAATCTAATAAATAAATAAAAGGCATAAGTGCTCAATTCCTGCTTCAGCTCTGACTTCTTCCAAGAGGGTCTATGACCTCCCTGGCAAAGGTGAAGTCCAAGCCGAAGGGGCAAGATTGTAGTTTGAGATTGATAAGCATATGGTCAAGAAACACCTAATTACTTTGAACAAGTTTGGATCTCTACGGCCCAAATGAACTGCATCCTAGCATAATAAAGGGACTTACAGAACTCTTAGAACAACTCTCTATTATATTCAAAAAGTCATAGAGGATGAAGTATCAGCTGACTGGGGGAAGGCTACTGTAGTCCTTGTCTTCAAAAAGAAAAGAAAAAACAGAGGAAACTGGGTACTGCAGAGCAGTCAGTCTGACATCTACCCCTGGGAAAATTATGGAGCAGGTTATAAAACAGTCAGTCTTCAAATATCTTGAAAACAACACAGTGATTACTAGAAACCAACATGGATTTCTCACAAACAAATCCTACCAGACTGATCTTATTTTTTGATTAAGTTCCCTCCCTTGTGAACTGTGGGAATGCTCTGGACAGAATATACCTTGACTTCAGCAAAGCTTTTGACAAAGTGATTAGCAAACTAGCTAAAGGAGGGCTTGTTGGGTCCAATCGGCTACAGATCAAACTTTTTAAAAAAGTTTACTCATTAATAGCACCTTCTCTAACTGGGAGAGGTAACAAGTGTGGTACCACAGGATTCAGTCCAATGCCCAGTGCTCTTCAACATTTTTACTAATGATTTGGATAGGCAGGGAAAGCTTACTAGATTAGCATATGATGCAACATTGGGTGGGATAGCTAATACCCTGGAAGACAGAAACAAAATTCAAGGTGATCTAGGTTGGGGCACTGGGCTGAAATCAATAGAATTAAATTCAATAGTGACAAATGAGAGCTTCTGCAAATTGGAAGAAGAAACTAAATGCATAGTTACAGACCAGGTGATACTTGGCTCAACAATACAAGTGAGGAGGATCTTGGGATTGTTGGCTCATATTCTGCTTGTGATCTACAATGTAATGTGGCTGCAAAAAAAGCAAATGCTATTTGGGCTGAATTGGCAGGAATATAATTGCCAAATCACATGAAGTGCTAGTTCCCCTCAGCACTGGTTAGGCATCATTTTGAGCATTGCATCCGGTTCTGAGTATCACAGTTTAAGAAAGATGGAGATGAACTGGAAAAAGTTCAGAGGAGGGCAACAAAAATGAACAGGGGAGTGGAAACAATGCCCCATGAGGATAGAGTAAAAGAACTGTGATGATTAGCCTTGAGAAGACAAGACTGAAAGGAGTATGAAAGCATTCTTCAAATGCTGGAAATAGGGTCACACAAAGGAGGGCCAGGATCTCTTCTTAATCTTCCCAGAGTACAGGACATGTAATAATGAGCTCAAGTTACAGGAAGCTGAATTCCAGCTGAAAAGCAGGAAAAACTTCCTGTTAGGCCATTATGACAACGGGACTAATAACGTAGAGTTTGAGGGCTCTCTGTCACAGGAAGCATTAAAGATGCAGCAGAACAGCCATCTGTTAAAGGTGCTTTTATTTGGACTCCTGCATTGAGCAGGGAGTTGGACATTATTCCAAGCACCCTTAATTGCTCCAACTCTATGGGTTTAAAGCATACAGTCCACTAAAAATGTATATGCACACCTCTAAATACGCAGAAAAAACAAATACCAAACAAAAACTTTGAAATACCCCTTAACCCATTCACTACTCCACAAGTACACAGGAAAATCAGCCACTCAAAAGCACATTGAGTAGGAAAGTCTGCAGACTTTTGGGCCAACTTTTATCTTCCTTCACCATTAGTTAAACTGGCTTGGGCTGAGAAGCACTGTAGCAACCGGAAGGCCACCCCATACACCTTGATCCCAATCAAATCCTGATTGTATCGTCCGGATCAGCGCGTACCCAATCAACACCGTTTAACCAGCTTAACCAGCACTTCCTGCCTACAATCAAGACGGCAAGCGGGTGCTTCCCCAGTATTCTGATGCAGTCTTGGGGCGTGCGGCAATTCCAAGCAACTAGGGAGGGGTCGTCCTTCCGGATTAACTAAGCAAGGCCCGGTGTGGTGTAAAGCAGTGAGATAAGGGAGGCATCGCCCGCCTTCTCTGCCACTCTCAGCGCATCTGAACCCTGGACGCTCCAAGTTTCACGCACCCTTACTGGGAGGAAAGCCCCACTGAGTTCGGTGGGGCTTACGTCCAAGTAAACATGCTTCAAATGGAACCGGGGGGGGGGTATAAAGCGGGGGTCGTCTAAGGATATTCCGTGTGCATTCGTCCTCCATATTTGTTTTCTGAAGTAAAAATGAGGCGAACCGAAGAGCGCCTCCGATCGGGTTGGAGGATGGAGCACAGAGTCAAGACCCGAAGGCTTCTTTTGTTACCCACCCGTTCCCCACCGCCAGCCCCTTTATTCTCTTTTCCCCACACAGTGCCCCCCCCC